>NW_007735036.1:0-20407 GCF_000696425.1 Galeopterus variegatus
CACCTCCTAAACAAAGGATGCAGGGAGCTTCTGTAGATGCCAGTTTGTTTTAGTCTGATCCAATCTCCCCACACTGCTGGAACATCCCAATATGAAATAACAGCTAGAAACACTTTAGGTCTGATTTTATAAAATTCCAGTCTTCAAATTGGTAACTTCCCAAATTAGAAATGAGAAGAAATATCACACAAATCTAAGACACTTTTAATTATTCTAATTTTCACAATTACACTAGTACTTTTAATTACCACTTTATGGATCTACATCGAAAATATCAAGTAAATAAACATGTAGTCAAAATTCTCACCAAAATTTTCCTTGCACAAAACGAATTCCTTCCTGCCAAGACCGTCCACAAAGACTTCACTAATGCCAGTTTACCCTGATATTACAGCACTGCACATGGCTGACTCGTTGTGATATGAAAAATGCTGAGACTGAAATTTGTCTTTGCATTATGCAGGAAGAAGAGGCTTCTTTCTGAAAATAGTTTATCTATAGTCACATAGATACTGAGTATCTTTAATTCCTTTTAAGAGGAAAAAAACTGCTTTTAAGCATCCTTAAAAACTGGAGATTTACTCATGTTAGTGATATATTTCACCTTGAAATTTTAAATAATATCATTTATTCAGTATAGCATATGCTTCAGCTCTTTTTATTAGCTTGTCTTCCATGCCAGCATCACTTTCAACTGTTATCATTTGAAAACAATGAATTTTTTTTCAAAATATGTTACAAATCAGATGTTGATTAGATTGGTCTTAATCTGGCTATTATAGTTGTTTTTTTCTTTTTAATCATAGACTTTAAAGCTGGAAAGCACCATGAGGTTTATAATAAAATCCCATTTTACAGACAAGAACACTGAGGGATGCTGAAGTTTTTTCATAGAACAAGTACTACTAGAACCAGGTCTCCTATTTCTCAGTCTACACCTTTGTACCACATGCTAGATAAATAAATAACCCTACCCATCATTGGTTTGCAATGTTAAGGCTTCAGATAGAGCTTGGATTTAAGGTAATAAAACGTACTATCTGACACTACAAACACTAACAAGAACTGCGAAAGCGAGACTAGAAAATTTAGTCTGATCTCTCTTTTATAGATTAAGAATTGAAGTTCAAAGGGGTGAAGCAATTTGCTTGTTTGCATGTTTCAAAAACATCCTTACTGATCCTCTTTTTAATTTGTATTATTAATTATGTGGCAGATAATGCTGCTAGTGACATTACAGCAAAGTAGTTTTCAACCAAAATTACAGTGATTAAACATAAACGGTGTTTTTATAAGTATTCTTCTCTCATTCAGACTAAATATTATTTCTTTCTGTATGTTTCACAACACTCAGAATAGCATTTTGGTACATAGTAAGCATTAATCATTTTTGCTCAATGTTAATATGTTGTAGCAGGAGACTAGACAAAGAAAGGTTATATTTTTACAAGTGTATGTGCTACAATGTAGCTTTACCAGTGGTCTTTATGATACTACGTAGATACACTGCAATTATTTCCCATTCAGTCATGTGAAGACTATAATTACCTTGATCAATTTACTATTACTAGTTGTAAGACATTTTGTAATTAAAGAATAAGTTTAAAATGAATAGATAAAAGCATTAACTTTAATTCTATTTTGTTAACCTTTCTGTCTGTAAAAAAGGTAAACTTTGAAGACTGAAGATTGGGTTAACTTTAAAGCCAGACTGATTGAGGCAAAAAATATATTAACTTTAAAGTGTTTAAAATACCAAAATTCATAGGCTCTACACCATCCTTTTCAGGGAGCTAAAAAAAATAGCCAAAATTCATGTAGAGTTATTTTCCTAATATTGTTACAATTAATTGAGTACTTTAAATTTATATAAATCTGGGCAAAAATCCAATTAGTATTTAGAAATAAAAGTAAATGGGTATTACAAGTTAAACATTCAAGAAAAATAGAGAGAAATAAAATTACAGAATACATATATAAAACTTTTAAATGAATGCCATTGTAAAAAACAACTAAAATGATTTCATATGGAGGATACCATCAAATTAATTTAATCTATAAAAATTTACAAAATTTAGAATAAGAAGGACCTATTTTTATCTTTTTTGTGACTTATATTTTCCCTCCTGTAATACTTGGGCTTACACTTTTTTCCACAGCAATATTACTACATTTCAGAACTACAACAATCACATTCATGCTAAGTATATAATTCCAAAAATTCTTCTAAACCCAGATATGTATTTTTGTACCTTTACCCTGCATTTACACCAAAGTGCTCCATCAGTATCTTCAACTACAGCCATCCAAAATTAGCTCATTATCTACCCTCTCCCTTTCCCATCCCAGTCTACATTTCCTCACATATTTCCCATCTAGAATCAATTTAAAACTAGCATCCATTTAGACTAGGATTTAAAAACTAGCATCAATTTAGACTCCTGTCTGGTATAATCCCTTCCCCATTTGTCTCTCCATTTCCATTAATATAGCTGCACTAGGGTTGTGTTATATGATAAAGAATTTGTCTGGTCTTTGTCCTGGGCAGGAATTCCAAGCCCTTGGAATTTCCCAAGTGATAGGAGTGACTTTGTTATTCAAAGAGGGTCCTTGACTCCAGAGGAGGGAATGAGAGTTGGAGATTGAGTTCAATCATGTGGCCAATAACTAAATTAATCATGCCTATTTGACAAAAGTCCAATAAAAACAGTGGACACTGAGGCTCAGGGAAACTTCATAGTGAGCACATTCATGTGCCAGGAGGGTGGTATATCCTGATTTCATGCAGAGAGGACATGGACGCTCTACTCCTGAGACCCTTCTAGACCTTGCATTATGTATGCCTTCACTTGGCTGGTCCTTTGTAAAGGACCATAACAAAACTTCAGATAACTGTAGCACTTTCCTGAGTTCTGTGAATTGTTCTAGTGAATTATCAAACTGAGGGGGTTGTAGGAACCCCCAAATTTGTAGCCAGTTGGTCAGAAGAGCAGGCTGCCTGGGGGCCCTGTACTTTCAACTGGCATCTGATGAGAACAATCTTGTTGGGGACTGTGTCCTCAACCTACAGAATCTACACAAATTCTAGGTAGTTGGTGTAAGAATTGCAATGCTATATTGTAGGTTGCCAGATAAAATACAGAACACCAGTTAAAACATACATTTCAGTTAAATAACACATTTTTTAAATATAAATATGTCCCAAATATTGCATGGTATATACTGATATTAAAAATTAAGAAATTCATATTTAACTGGGCATCCTGGGCTTCACTGTTGATTTTTTTTCCCCCTAAATCTGGCAAATCTACACCATAAGCTGAGCTCTCATTACTTCTTACCTAGAGGTCTCATAACTGCCCTTCCTTTTTCCAGAATCTATCTTTCCTAATCCCCATTACATACTGCTCTTAGATTATTCTTCTTAAACACATTTTTGATCAGGTCTTACTCTATCCCAAACTTTCTCATTGCCTATATAAGTACACACAAATTTGTTAGCCTGGCATTCATAATCATCTACAAAGCACTACAGACTTTGGAAATTAATCAGAACTGGGTTCAAATCCAATCTACTCCACATACCAGCTGGATAAAATTAGAGAACTGATTTTATCTCTCTTGTCATCAATCTCTTCATTGCATTATAAGAATAGCAATATATCAGAATGTTATTTTGAAGAGAGAAACAAAGCAATTCTGGATCTACCCTTAATTGGTCAATAACTAATTGTCTTTTAGTAGTCACAGACAGTGAACCCATCCTCGCATTTTTTGAGTATTGCTCTTATTGGAAGTTCTGACTTTTCTCACACTAACCTCCCATGGTTTTCCAATTTCTCCACTAAACTCTTTATATTAGTGCTTCCATGAAGTTCTGTCCTTGGTTTCTTTTCACTCTATATCCTTTCCCTGGTGATCTTACTTCTAAGATTTTAAATACTGTTAAACTCCAACTATATGTTGATAAATTTCAGATATGAAACTCAAGCTCCAGATTCCAGTGTCCTTCTGTCTGCTAGATATGTCTGACTTAATGTCTTGTGGTCATCTTAGGGCTTCTCAAATCTCTTGCTTTTCCCACATTGCTTGTTTCTTTAAATAGCATCACTCTGTTAAGTAGGCCAAACAGAAGTGTCAAAATATCCATAATTCTCCCCTCCTCCTATCCCACACATACACCTGTCACCAAATTCTGCAGCTCAGTTTTCTAAATTAGCTTTCTCCTCTTCATGTGCACTCTTCTTTTATTAGAGGCCTCAAAACCTCTACTCCAGATCATTGCTATATAGCAGCAGTTAGAGACTAACCAGAAAACAGAAACAACTCTGTGTGATTAATGTAGACAGAATTTATTCCAGGAATTGGGCAAACAGGTGTTGGAAGAGGACAACAATGCAATCTAGATAGCAATAGCTGGAAGCTGTGATCTCTGAGCTAAAGAAATAAAACCAAGGGAAAGAATCACTGAAGTGGTACTATAGCAGGATCGTCAAGCTGAACTCAGAGGTGAGAAGCAGACCCTGATAGAGATGCTTTTCCCTCCCCTTCCCCTCTAACATCTGTTCTTCCCCCACCCTCACTTCTTTTCAAGAGATATTCTACAATGCTACCTTTCTAAAAGGCAAATCTCATTATGTGTATCCCAATGCTGGGAACACTTCAGTGTCTTTCTGCTTCCTGCATGTAGTCAGAACTCACCTTCTTTTCGACTGCTATGCTGTTCCATGCTCATCACTCCCCAGAAGCCCTCAGTTCCCTACGTATTCTATACCCCAACTTGGAATTTCCTGCAAATGCCTCTCATCTTTCAAGACCTATATTACAAATTATCTGTTATGATATCTTCCTTGTTGCGTGCTCTCTCTCTCTCCCCCCTAATTTCCTTTTCCCTCTCCCTCTCCATTCCTTCACCTCTTTCCTCTTTTATTCTCACTAATGAAATCAAGTTGTTCCCCAAGATACTCTGTGTTTCACAGTACTGTGGTTGGGTGTATATGTGTGCATGCATACTTGCATATGTGTTTGCATAGTTTGGCATGCAATATTCAGTTACATGTCTGTCTTTATCAAGTTGTAACCTCCTTGATGGCAGGGGTATTCATCACATATCATATCTTTTATCATCTCAATGGTTTCCTTTTTTTTTTTGGTGTTGTCCACACCACACTCAGCCAGTGAGTGCACCAGCCATCCCTATATAGGATCCGAACCCGTGGCCTCGTCACTACCAACGCCACACTCTTCCGAGTGAGCCACGGGGCCGGCCCTCAATGGTTTCTTAAATGATGTCTTGAATTAATTTGGTGCTCTCAAATACATTGATATGTTCAAATTTTTCTAAGACTGAAAGTAAAAGTTTTACAAGTATTTTATAAGAATTTCTTATTACACGTGAAAAAACTTGAGAAAATATTTCTTACATTAGATTTCCCAGAGAGAATACAGGTTCTCTTGCTTCTCTGTTACTCTCTAGTCACGGTTTGAGTGGGGTTACTAATTCAGCCAGTGCTCAAGGACTTAAGATCTTTTCTTGCCTTGTAATTCTAATGCTTATCACAATATATGAAAATTCAAAGAAAATGTATGTTTTAGCCTTGGGAAGGGTAAAATAATATCATAATATGAATTATGGCAAACATCATCTCTATGTTAAAGAAAACCTACCTTTCATGGTTCTTCATGAGTTACATCAAGAATATACTATTTGGTTGACTAAAGTGCAAAAGTCTCTCTCATTCTCCATCCCTACTGTCCCACTGTTTGGCCATTTTACTGATACCTATTAAAGGCAATAAATGTTTACCTACATGAATTTGTTTAATATTCACAATGACTACATGAATGTGGGTTACCATTTTAGCTCTATTTTACAGATGAGGAAACTGAGGCACAAAAAAGTTAAGTAATTTGCCTGAGGTCACATGGCAGTAGGTAGCAGAACTGGGATATGAACCAGTTCTGACCTCAGAACCCATATACTTAGCCACGACATCATTCTTCCCCATGAGTCAACATTTCTTTTCACCATAGCCCTTTGGCTCAAGAATAGAGAGGGGGGAACAGTAAGCACATTGTGCCCTTCATAGCTTATCCTCTCCATTCTCTATGGATAAAATAAGCCAATGAAGGAATGACTTTACTGCTAAAAAATAATCATTGGAGTCCTTCTGCTGACCAAGGAAGATCTAAAAATGATGTGGTTTGGAGGCAAAAAATAATAATATTTGCATGTATTTAAAACCTGCCTTTCTCAGAAAGGATTTAAGGTGTTTCACTAAGATATGTACATTACTGACAGATAAAGTAAATTAAAATAGGTAAAAAGCAAAAAGCGAAGGGAAAATCAGGGCAGAACTGTACAGGGAGTGCACACAACACAGGTCATGAATTTATAGAGACTTGCCAATAGCAAGCTTGACGTTAGGCTCTCACATACATAGCAGCCAATGAAAACAGAGAAATGAGATTAAATAGTTGATTTTCCTACAAAATACAAATAGAGCGGTTGCTTAGGAGAAGCCCAAATATTTCCGGTACTAAGAATAGAGAGAAATTACTTCCATGGTTTTCCAGAAAAGACACTGTGGGATATAATAAACAGTATCCTTAACAACTTGCCCAGAGTACCTACAGAAACGAATGTCAAAGATTTCTCTTCACATGATCCCTCCAAAATAAGCATAATGCATATGAAATACAGGTCACAGACTCAGAATATAACTTTATTCTTTTATACCTCTTTGGAAAGTGGTTTCGTATAGACTGATACAGACTACCTAGATATGAATCCCGGCTTTGTACCTTACTAGCTGTGTAACATTGATCAAGAACTCTCTAGGCCTCAGTTTCATCATCAATAAAATGGAGATAATAACAATAACCTCCTCACATGGTTGTGTGAGACTTTAATTAGTCAATATATGTTAAGCACTTAGAATAGTGTTTGGGACACAGTAAGCACTGAATCAGCCTTTGCTATTATATCTACTATTGAATAACTAGATTTATTTTTCTTTCTTTCTTTTTTTTTTTTTTTTCTTTTTGTCTTTTTTCGTGTCCGGCAACGGACTGCAACCCTCAGTGTCGCGCCCGTACCGGACCGGGACCGGCAACGGGATCACAACCCTCGGTGCTGCACCCGCCCCTCGCTCAGCCAGTGAGCGGGAACCGGTCTGTATGTGGGATCCAAACCCTCGGCGGGAGCGCCGCCGCGCTCCCAAGCGGCGCACTGTAGCAGTGCGCCACCGGGCCAGCCCTAGATTTATTTTTCAACTCCCAACCTCCCAGTTGACAGAAACTAAAAGTTAGTCAATTCAGGATTTTATCTAAGTTCCAGGGAGTATATTTAGTGACCCGACAATAGGGAGGAGTGGGAAGAGCTGGGGGAAAAGCCATCTGTCCTTAGTCATCTGTCCACCTTAGCGACCCTTTGAGTTTCCTTTTTCTTCTTGTCCAAAGCTCTCAATGTTTGTCCCCCACCACCTGCACTCCCTCAGGTACATGGACTTGAGTTTGCTTCTTTCCTAGTGTGGCAGGAATGGGAAAGGCAGTGAGGCTGCCTTAGATCCACCTGTGTCAGAGGTCTTGCTGATTCCCCAGGCTTTGCCTAGGAAAACAAACACAGGTGCCACCTAGTATCCTACTAATGAACCGGCTGGAGGACTCTATCAGTATACAACCTCCTAGAAATGACTGGGTTGGGAGGAGTCATTCACTCTCTTCTTAGAGATTGTCATTTAGTCACTCATCACTTCTCTTCCATCTGGGGAGTTCTTTTTTTATCTTGGGGGCAAAGTTGAGGGAAGCTTTGTATGGCTCATGGTATCTTCTTCATGAACACATCTATGCTGGGTCTCAGTGTTTGCAGCTCAAAAGACAAGGATTGGCATGTTTGCTCTCTCTTTTTCTGATGTGTGATTCCATCCCCCTAAGACAATGAATGCAGAAGACTGTCAGAGCGAGGTAGGGGGAGTCAAGGCATCTACAGTACTCTGACGAGATGGAGAAAGTTAAAGCAAGTTAATGTTTTCCAATACATTTTATCACATAAAATTACAGCATCTTTCCTAAGCATACTTCAGTTAATGCAATTCAGTAGTTGTCCTGTGTGATGAGGTCCATATTTGAAGCTTTTTACTTTTCATATTAACCCCTAGGCAGATTTTAAAGAAGACAGAAGAATGGGCAGACTAAAGAGCAGAGCAATATAGTACTCATTCATTCAGGTTTTTACATTAAAAAAAATAATAATAATAATAATACAGGGCCGGCCTGGTGGCGCACTCGGTAGATTGTGGCGCTTGGGAGCGTGGCGGCGCTCCCGCTGAGGGTTTGGATCCCATATAGAGACCGGTCCGCTAACTGGTTGAGCGCGGTGCGGGCGCGACACCGAGGGTTGCGATCCTGTTGCCCGTCGCGGTACAGGCGCGACACCGAGGGTTGCGATCCCATTACCGGTCACGAAAAAAGACAAAAAAAATATAATAATAATACATTGGGGCCGGCCCCGTGGCGTACTCGGGAGAGTGTGGCACTGGGAGCGCAGCGACGCTCCTGCTATGGGTTCAGATCCTATATAGGACTGGCCGGTGCGCTCACTGGCTGAGCGCAGTGCGGGCGACACCACAACAAAGGTTGTGATCTCCTTACCGGTCACGAAAAAGACAAAAAAATATATAATAATAATAATACATTGGCTTTTTCAAAATTCTGAATAGTAGGAGGCACAACTCCTGTTGGTGGCTGGTCCAGCAGGAGTTTCAAATGGTCTATTCCAATGTTTAATTCAAGATACTTTTAAAACTACAAACAAGGCTAAAATTGCATGCAGCAATTTACACAAGTAATACTCAATTTTCATACAATCAACACCAGTAAAATTAAGAACTAATAGGTAACTCTTTCGTGTTACATGTTGTATACCAGTAAACTTAAAACAAAGAACAGTGCAATTACAAATCTGCAAGGGCCCTCAAAGATTCAGTTTTTAACTTCTTTATTTTAGATACAAGAAAATCAAGACTGAAAGGGTTGAGATCACATTTCTTCCCTTTTATATAAATACATTAATACATAAGAACAAAGAAATACATTGGGTGAAATAAATTTGTCCTTCCACCTTATGGTCTGTAATTCTGTATGCTTTCTATGACCTTATTTAAAAGGTTTTCTAAGGTAAATTAAACAAGCATCCTGTGAATTTGTAAGTTCGTTATGGATAGGTGCTTATGCCGGTTTCCATCTCCCACAGTGCTTAGTAAAATACCTTAGAGAAAGCATGTGTTAAGGGGTTTGCTGATGACGAAAAGGATCATGTACTGGTGATCATATGGCCAGAAATCCCTTCTCATTTTCTCCATCTCTTATAATCCTGTTTGTTCTTTAAGTCTCAGTCATGATGTCTTCCCTGACTATTCTAGCCTACCCTAATACTTCTCTTTCCTAACCACTTACTTTCCTTCCATCAAATACCTACCCATTTAAGTACATATTTCTTTCTAATTATTTAATATGTTTTAGTATAATCTCCATAACTAGATATTAGATTCCCAAAGGTCATTTACTATATCCTATACCTTTTATGTTCCACTGATCAGTATCATAACCAAAGCTCATCAAAGATGAGCAATAAATATTAACCATCAGTACTTCCTTTTCATACTCTTCAATGTGCCTCTATTATAACCAGACTTAAATATTCCTTTGTCAGGTTTTAGGGGAACCACCCATTTCCAGAGTCCTAGGTTTTGCCAAATAAGTTATGCCCAACCTTCCTCTACCCTTCATGGGTGAAATCATATGTGCTCTCAGATATCATCCTTCCAGTATAAAATTACAAACACTTTAAATGCAGAAATTCCATCCTCCAAATGCAGAAATTATCTCTCCCCCCAACCCCTCTCCTAATTTTCTAAATTTCTCTAGAATGTTTTCATTTTCATTTCACATTTTGAAGTATAGGAGGCATATATGCAAATAGTGTACACCACTGTGTTATAACGGGCAAAATAACATTTTCTGTTTTCTTTTTAATACTTTTCCTGATGAAGGTAAATTTTATAAAATAAAAATAAGAAATGTTGACAAAAGTGTTTACTAAGAAACTGTGCTATAATTTAATACTTTCTAATACTCTTTTTTCATCCTTTTTTATTGAAACATAATTGATTATATGTATTTGTACCTATTTGTAGGGTACAGAGCTGAGTACTGATGCTTGTGTACAATGTGTGATGATCAAGTCAGGATAATTAGCATATTCATCATTACAAAATGTAATCACTTATTTGTGTTGAGGACATGCAATCTCCTCTCTTCTAGTCACTTGATAACACGCATTAAATTATTGTTAATTATTGGTGCCTAGCTCAGTTGTACATCAATAGAGCTTATCTTTTTTAACTAGCTAGTCTGTGTCCATTAACTGATTTCTTGGTATCCCCTTTGCCCCTCCCACTTTCCCAGCTCTAGAAACCATAGTTTTGTTCTCTCCTTCTGAAATTCAAGGTATTATTATGATTTTTTTTTCTTCCTTCCTTCCTTCTTTCCTTCCTTCCTTCCTTCCTTCCTCTCTTAGCTCCCACTTATGAGTAAGGACATGCAGTGTTTATCTCTCTGTGCCTGGCTTATTTCACTTAACATAATTTTCTCCAAGCTCATCATGCTGCTGCAAATGACAGGATTTCATTCTTTTTTATGGCTGAGTAGTATTCCATTGTGTATATATACTATGTTTTCCTTCTTCAGTCATCTGTTGATGGACATTTAGGTTGGTTCCATATCCTGGATATTGTAAATAGAGCTGTTGTAAACATGGGAGTGTGGGTATCCCTTTGATATGATGATTTCTATTCCTTTGGGTACATATGCAGTAGCGGAATTGCTGGATTGTATGGAAGTTATACCTGACTCCAAATTACACTACAAAGCTATAGTAACCAAAACTGCATGGTACTGCCAAAAAGCAGACACATTTACCAATGGAACAGAATAAAAGTACCCAGAAATCAACCCATGTACTTACAGCCAACTGATCTTCAACAAAGGCACCAAGAACATTCATTGGGAAAAGGACAGCCTCTTCAATAAATGGTGCTGGGAAAACTGGATTTCCATGTGTAGAAGAATAAAACTAGGTCCTTACCTCTCCGCATGCATCAAAATCAACTCAAAATAGATCAAAGACTTAAATATAAGAAATAAAACTATAAAACTCTCAGTTTTATAGTTCCTCAGGATATAGGACTGAAGACAAAGACTTTATGAATAAGAACTCAAAAACACAGGCAACAAAAGAAAAAATAAATAAATGGGATTATATAAACCAAAAAGCTTCTGCACAGCAAAGGAAACAACTAACAGAGTAAAAAGACAACCTACGGACTGGGAGAAAATATTTGCAAACTATGCTTCCAAAAAGGGATTAATATCCAGAATATGCAAGGAACTCAAACAACTTAATAGTAAAATAAAAAAATCTAATTAAAAAAATGGACAAAGGAGCTAAATAGATATTTTTCAAAAGGACATACAAATGGCCAACAGGTACATGAAAAAAATGTTCAACATAACTAATCATCAGGAAATGCAAATCAAACTACACTGGGCAATCATTTCACCCAAGTTAGACTGGCTATTATCAAAAAGACAGAGAATAACAAATGCTGGCAAGAATGTGAAGAGAGGGGAATCCTTACATACTGTTGGTGGGACTGTAAATTAGTACAGCCATTATGGAAAATAGTATGGAGGTTTCTAATAATCTGTATTGAAAATACAATAAAACATTGCATTAGATATACTGATCAACTGCCTTTTGCAATCTTAACACAAACATTTTTCACTAGCTGCAAGATTATCTAATGCATATCTAATGAATTTTTTAAAGTTTAAGTACTCACTACAATGCATTAAAAAATACACAGAAATGGTATATGGAAATTATTATAGTGACCAGCTAACTACCTAAAATAGTAAGAGTAACAGATATCGCTAAGCCTGTGCTTACTCAAAATATAATATTATAAAAATTCCAAGAGTCTTTAAACACATTATCTTATGGAAAGTCAGAAGCAGCTGTTTCAGACAAATAAGTTTTGAAGCTTGAATACATTTCTTTCAGCAACTCTTTCAGTGGTAGCTTGTTAGTTCCTCAGATTGACGTGTTTGAATTTACGGCAAACTCCGTAACAGAAAGGCTACCAATCAATAGAAAGAATGTTCAGGACTTCAACTTTCAAGTTATATCATGTTGATAGTTTAGTCTTTCACAGGAAGTCTATGGAAATATACCATGTCACAGTAATATTGGCTGATCAAACAAACCACAATTATGTATACAGTTGAAACTGTAGTTTTTGTCTAACTAAAACTTTTGCTGCCTTCCAGAAACTTTCTTTGGGAAAATATTCACATATATAAAGCAAAAACAACATTTAGATTTTAACACACTCCATAATCCTTAAGCTATTAATAATGTCAGATGACCTTTAGTCAAAGATCACTTGGAACACAGCAGGTTTACTGACTCACTGCAATGACGGAACTGTGGGGTGCCTCTGTAAGAGTTAGACTAATAGGATCTGGACTTGTGTTAAGTGATTTGGCAGAGTTCAGAAAAGCAGGACTTTGCTCTGGATTGCATGCTGTCAGGAAGTGGGAGTAATTCTATGATTGGGTACCTTAAAAATTCTTATCTAGAAGGCAAGAAGAATGGAGTGAGGGCTGTGATTGGTTAGCAAAATGCAAAGCAGCAGATGGTGATTATTTGGTCATTTTCTGGTCTGCAAAATACCTTTGCCTGAGTTCAGGTATGAGTATGGAGTGGGTCTCATTTTTTGTCTATTCCCTCATGATCATGGAGGGACTTGTCTGATGTTGATGATCTGTGAAACTCTGTGGTCAACAGAACACCACGGTCTAGCTGTGCATGCCAGGCCAGCTCCTGGCTTTCTGCAGCTGCTTTTCTCTATCTCCATATATAAAGAATGGGCATGAAGTGGGTGCGGTCATCATTCCCACAGATTAGTCACAAACAGGAACTCAACTCCACTTTACTTACATGGTAGGCTATAATCAGCATCTCATATTTTCAGCATCACTCTGTGTGTTAGAAACACATCATTCTATGTGTTACAAAACTAATGAAATGAGAATAGGGACTAGGTGGAGGATGAGAGCTATTCTACATTCACATTATATCTGAATTCCTATGTAACGGAGCACTTTGTAATGAGTGTTTACCGTATGTGCAGACAGTGCTAGGCCTCTGAATACAATAGTGAATAAGGTCAAGTCCTCAACCTCAGTGTGTGCGCTGCCCTATGACAGGGCTACAGTGTATTTTCTCATTCCTCATCTTACACAGTGAAACAAAATTATGTCCACTGTATCCAGTAGTCAAAAGAGAAATTTAACACCAGCCTATACCATGTGTTGTGGCCAATATTAGTCCTTATTATAGTCAATGTAAATTTTTAATTAAATTTCGGCTACAGGTTTGCGAGTTCACTGGAAAGTTTTAAATATTTCCTCTCAACTCCACAAGCATCTCACATAAACTCAAGACAGGAGGGACTCTAACTGCATTCCCATTAATGAATAATCTTTTTCTTTTTTACACTGTCAGTGGGAATTTGATTTTGTTTTATAATTTGATGTCCATACTCTGGTATAGAGATATAAAATAAAGTTTTATAAATCACATTGTAATAATAAACAGCAATTAAAGTACACCACTAAATAAAAGTTGTACCAAATGTAGGAATAAACAAGCTATTAAAAATCAGTAAGAATAAAGTGAGGAGTTTCTTTTTGAGATTTTAACTGTTTACATTCAGTTTTAAAACCAGAAACACAGTAGTCCATTGTGATTTTCACAGGAAAATAATATATTTGGCTAAATAGATCCTAGTGTTAATTTTCTTTCTCTTTCTTTCCTTTGTTCCTTCTTACTTTCCTTCCTTCCTTTCTTTCTTCCTACATACCTACCTACCTACCTATAGCAATCTTAGGTCCTAGAAGTTATTAACTACCTGTCTATCTATCTACGCTTGGTAAAATTAGGTCTCAAATAAAATTTCTTAAAAGTGTCTTAATTATAAGCCAACTACAGAAGTAGCATATTTCAGAAAAAATTTCTTTTTCTTTATTTCATTTGTTAATATTTATAGAAACTACCATCCTCCTCAAACCTAGATTCATACATATTAAATAAACCTCGCCAACAGTTTTTGTTTCCATAATAATGATGCTCTTGTAGTTTCAGCATTTAAAAATATATACATATACTCCACATAATCTAGCCTTGTCTGTTACTCATCCATTCACTCACAAAATAAAAATTCACTGAGTGTCCTCTAACTATTTGCAGGAAATTATATGGAACAGAGTAATTAAGACAAAACAAAATACTGTGCCTCATCTTAGAGAGTTTGCAGCCTAGGAGGAGAGATTAAGATATGTACACAGATATTTTTAAAAAGCAATAAATAGCTGTTGTTAGTAGAGATGGGGGCAAAACCTTCTGCAAGTTCAGACTAGAAAGAGATGGTACAGGCTGGAAATATCACAAGAGTCTCTACAAAAAACCAAGGAGGTATCTTAAATACGCATTAAAGTATAGGACAGCAGATAGAGACTGGGGACACCTATGTGTTCCATGGGGAGCCATGGCTTCCTATTCCTTAGTTCACCCCCACTTCTCCATATTAATGTTGGCATAGGCTTCTGCAGCTCAACTTCCAACTCTAAATGCAGGGCTCTTTCCATTTAATTTTCTTAATTTCATCTGGCTATCACTTCAGCCTATAAACAATACTTTTTAAATAAAGAAGTATCATATTGATATATGATACGTATTATGGCAATAATTTATATATATATTTTTTCATCTATCATAGCAATTATTCCTCTCGCAGTTTCCCATAATTGCAAATCTGGTAAGCTCATCTTTTATGCATTCATCCAAGTGTAACAAAGGGACATCTAACCCTCTTCAAGGTCTTTAAACTTTAAGGAAATCAAACCATAGTTAAGAGAGGGGTATGCATAGTCTAAAGTACACCTAAGAATTTATGTAAAAGTTATCCAGACATCTATTCATCCATTCATTCCTCTTTCTATTCAACAAATGTCTCTAGAGTACCTATTATATGCCAGTTTCTTTTAGGACTTGTAATAGTACATTTCTGTTGCTTATAACAGAATACCTGAAACTGGGCAATTTGTAAAGAAACCGAATTCATTTCTTACATTTTTGGAGGCTGGGAAGTCCACAGTCCAGGGAACACATCTGGTGAGGGTCTTCTTCAATGGGTGATGACTCTATAGCAATGCAGGGTACCACACAGCAAATGGGCTGAGCAAGAGAGCTAACTTCTTCACTTGTTTTCCTTGTAAAGCCATCATAACCATCCCCATTAAAACTCATTAAACCATCAAAGGATAAATCCATTCACAAGGATGCAGCCCTTAGAATCTAATCACCTCTTCAAGGCCCCAACTTTCAATAACCACAATAGGATTTCCTACTCTCTTAACACTGTTACAATGGAGTTCCAATGCATGAACCTTTGGGGGACACATTTGACCCACAGCAGGACTCTTTTAAGACTGACAAAGTCCTTAACCTCCCTGGATTTATACTCTAGTAAGGGGAGAAAGTGAGCAGAGAAAATAAACCAACCAATACATAAATAAACAAACTAAATAAAAAAACAAATGAAAATATAGTTATAAATGATAATATTGTAAGTGTTATAGAGATAACCAAAATACAGCAATGGGCTAAGGTAACAGGGTATTTATTTGAGAAGTCAGGGAAGCTTTCTTTGAAGGGGTGGCATTTCAGATGGGATCTAAATGACAAGAACGAATGACCCTACACTGATCCATGGGGAAGAAAGTTCAGCAGAGAGAACAGCCCTGCGATGGGAATGAATATAGCAAACATGGCCTGTTTGAGGAACCACTGCATGGCTGGAGTGCAGAGATGTGGGAACCACAGTACTAGATGAGGACAGAGAGGGAAGTGGCAGGCACCAAAGCCAGGGCAAAGAATATAGATTTTATTCTAATTGCATTGGGAACCAATTGACAAGTTTTTAGCAGATGAGACATGATATGAATTATGTTTTAAAATATTACTTTGACTGCCGTACAGAGAATGGATTCTAGGGGAGTAAAAATGAAATTCAGAAAGACCACACGAGGCAGCAATAATCCAGGCAAAGGAGTATGGTGGTCTAGACCAAAGCAGAAAGAAATGAATAGATTTAGAATGTATTTTAGAGGTGGAATTGACAGGACTTTAAAGGGACTGGATATGAGAGGAAGCTAGAAAGAGAACAGTAAATGCTAACTCCAAGCTTTCTTACTCAAACCAGCTGGCTGTGTGTTGACAAAATTGACTGAGGTGAACAAATGGAGAGGAACAGATCTGGGTGGCAAATGATCAAGGGTTGTTCTCCGCAAATATTAAATTTGGGATACTTATTAGAGATCCATGAGAAGCTTTTAAATAGGCCATTGGAAATATAAGTTGGAGGTTCCAGGGAAAATTCAGGTCCAGAAATAAAGATTTGAGGGCCTTTCATATACAGGTGGTATTTAAAGCTGTGGTATCAAAAGGTCATCACCTGGAAAGAGAGCTTAGCCTGACAGGGGAAGGTACAGAAGAGAGTCTTGGGGAACTCCAGTGATGAGATATTGAGCAGAGGAGAAATTAATCATGCTAAGTGAGAGGAAGCAGCCAATCAAAGAGGAAGAAAACTGGGAGAGTGTGATGCTACCAAAGTCAAGAGAAGAAAGTGCTTCAAGGAGGGAGTAATCAACATTGAATGATGCCAAGGGTTGTAAGGGTTAAGAAGAGAGGTAAAGATTTGACTACATGGAAGTCACTGGTAACCTTAACAGCAATGTCGGTAGAGTGCTGAGGAAAGAAATTCTGAATGGGAGAGCTGAGGAGAAAACAGGAAATGAAAGAATGGAAACAAGACTAGGGACAACAATTTCAAGACATTTTGCTGTGAGTAGGACCTAGAGAAGGGTATATAGAGTCAAGGGAGGATTTTGTGATAAATGATGCAGAAGGCATTTTTTTATTATTCATATAGGAATGATCTTGTATTTACAGAGAAATGCTACAGAAGAAAGAACAGATAAACTACAGCAAAGCCTTGGACATGATGGAGCATATTTCAGAGAGCAATAGAATGGTTGACTTCAAAAGTTATCTGGGGCTACAATTACAAGGCAATTTTCTTCAGGTTCGTACTTTTGTGCGCAATAAAAAGACTAATGTGTTATAATAAACAGTACTTAAGCCCATAATATCTAATCTGCATACCAAGACCTCATCTGCCTCTCTGTAACCCCCCATCTTCACTACTCAACGGCCGGAAGGTGTTCTAATCTGCTTGGTTATATTCCAGGACACTGATTCTGCCATATGTGCCAGTGGGCAGAATGTTAGGTATTCAAAGGTCATATGGAAAGGTGGGAATCTCTCCTTGGCTTCTTCCTTCTTTGCCACTGCACTGGTAAGAGACCAAAATCCTTACCTACAGTAGTTCCCACCACCCTCTCCTACTTCCTTCCCTTTTCCTATTTTTCCCCTTCCTGGGAAAAATGTTTCCTGCAGGTAGGAGGCTCCAGGAAACTCTTTTCTCTACCTTGACTGTCTTCTCTTCTCTCTCTTACCCTATAGAAGTAATCAGTAACCTCAGGGCTTTGACTACCAAAGGAGGGCCCTGAGAGATTTCTCTATAGCAAATCCTTTTTTTTCCTCAAGTATGATAAATCCCAAATTCCAGATTTGAGTTTAAGAACTAACAAGGTCAATTTTTCCTACCCAGGTTGCCATGAATTGGAAAAAAATTCAAGGATTTTAGGTTTATTGGATAAGTATCAAATAATAATGACAAAATATTATCTCTAAACTCCTTGTCCCAAAATACAAAGATATCATGGGACACATTATCAGAATACTTAATCAAAATCAAGTTAACTACATACACCAAGAACAAAATCACAAAGGATTTGATAGCTCGGGTTTGGGGAGAGAGGTCCCTGGACAGGAGTCTTGGGACAGAGCTCTCATTTTACCTGTGGGAGTTAGAGGCTCCAAACGAAAATGATGTTGTCTTTATTTTGATAAACTTGAGCCACCCTGTGAAGAATAATATTGGCAAACCCAGGATGCTATCTTGGACTCTGATCCAGTTGTTAACTCATTACCACTCTGGGTGGCTACCCACTTCATGACACCGCTTCTTGCCCTTTTAACCTACTATGTTCCTGTGCATGCCATTTAACCAAACCTTTGTTGTTCTTTCCTATGATATCACCATCTTACTCCTTTATTTAAAAAAAAAAAAAATTCAAGTTTAAAACTCATACTTAAGTAACTCAATAAAGTTTTCCTGAGATTGCATACAACTATTGATAAGTATCTCTGGACCCATGAGGACTTCATTTGGCAAACTGTGTATCTTTCCCAAATAATTGTATAACTAAATAACATCATGCCATTTTCTCTATTAAAAACTTCTTCCCAAGACTAGTTTACTGTGTATGGATTTCTTGAGAGTTGGGCCATGTCATACTCTTGTCTGATTTCCTCCAGGTTCTGTATATACAAAACTTATTTATTATTACTATTGAATTGAGAGACAATGTATGTATCATATGATCTGAAAGTCCCAAAAGAAGTGAATTGACATCCCATACATAAAGAGTTCCATTTATAAAGTTTGCCAACCCCAGCACTTGAACAACCTTTTTTGTTTTTGTTTTTTTACACAATCTCTAGTTCATTCCTTCTTTTATCATGACTTTCTGCCCTCCCAGCCCAGGTGTTGGCTATTCCAGTGATTAGATCAAAGATGACCTTTGTGTGAGGAGACAGAGGTAAAGAAAATGCTTATTAAAAGTCTCTGCCTTTTGTATGTCATCAGTTAAGAGCTCTCCTTTCCTATCTGATAGTGGGACAATGTTTTCCTTTATCGTTTTCTCGGGTTTAATGTATTTAAAAGAAAAAACATAGTTTCGTTTTTCTTCATTCTTTATCTCGTTTTCTTTGTTTTATTTTAGTTGCTGCTGCTGCTTTTCTCTGACTTGAACATGCAACTAGGCATTAACTTCTCTGAAATGTTTTGGTCAAATAACCTACCTGCCATTTTTGTGGCATTCTGTATTTGTATTTTCAAGCACTGTATTTATCCCTCTGTGATTCTTTTTATTCTGCTTATATAATATGGGATGAAAAGTATGGGCCCACAGAAGGTACACCTGTGAAATTCAGACAATCCTTCATCAGCTCCCTTTAAGAAATGGCTTGAGATCGAAGATGAAAAAAAAATCTTTCTATTTAAATGGAAGTTTAATAAACAGAGAAAAAGGAAAATAAAATGGTAAAAGGTCATAATAAATGAACTTGGAATGCAAGGCCTACTAGAAAGAGCTTAAAATGATTCTAGGGACACCTGATAAGAAAGAGTTGTGAAAAAATGAATGAGGGTTCAGTGAATGGCTGGTTGAATTGACAAAGTAAAAACCGAAATATGGGTTGTTTTGACCATTTGCAGATTCTTTACTTTCATCTTAAGCAGATAAGAAAAAGATCCACAAGGATGGTACAGTATGAAAAGAAGACCAAGGCAATTTGCCAACAAGAGGTCTTCTGGCCAATGAGAATAATGACGGCTTCCTGTTTTTCAAAGGCTTAAAGATAAATGAGAGATCTAAAACTTTGCTGGTCAGAGCACTCTGTGGCCTTATGTATAGGAATGGGGAAATGATCTATGAATTTTGAATATTATTCTTATCTAGTATATTTTTCTCCTACTTCCTTCTATGTTTTTTTTTTTTTTTTTGTCTTTTTTGTGACCGGTAAGGGGACTGTAACCCTTGGCTTGGTGTCGTCCGCACCGCGCTCAGCCAGTGAGCGCACCGGCCATCCCTATATAGGATCCGAACCCGCGGCAGAAGCGCTGCTGAGCTCCCAAGCGCCGCACTCTCCCGAGTGCGCCGCTGGCCGGCCCCTCTGAAGTCCCTTCTTTATCTATTAAATTCCACTCTATTCTGATCATTATCATCAACCTTTCCTTTCTTCCAATTAAAATTCCTAATTTGGCACACTCCTGGTAGACAAAATTTAGAAGACCTTTCGTTTCCTATTTGCTTTCCCTTTTTTCTGTATTATAATACTATCTCTAATATAGTTCAAGTACATGTTTGACAATTTTAAAAATTCACTGACCTTCAAGAAAATGTTTGAGGCTGGGGCCAGCCCAGTGGCGCACTGCTACAGTGCGCCACTTGGGAGCGAGGCGGCGCTCCCGCCGAGGGTTCGGATCCCCCATACAGACCGGCCGCTCACTGGCTGAGCGAGGTGCGGGTGCAA
>NW_007735036.1:20752-65752 GCF_000696425.1 Galeopterus variegatus
CCGGTCACGAAAAAAGACAAAAAGGAAAAAAAAAAAAAGAAAGAAAATGTTTGAGGAGAGTTTTCTGTCACTATTAGATATACACTAATGTTCATATAATTAACTTAACCTTAGAACACTATAGTGAACATCCTATTTTAGTGTCTCCACCACAGTTATTTGGACCTTTAGATACTTTTCCATCTGTCAGAATTTACCTCAAAAGCTCAGTAAAAACAAATTAATTTTGTTGTTGTTTTTATTATTACTTTTACTTGTTAGAAGCATCTATTTTTCTTCTACTTTTTATGTGGTATATATCAACCTTCAAAAAGTTACAGAACTAACATAATAAACATGCTTATATCCTTCACCTCTAATGACAAATTGCCAACATTTTGCCACATTTGCTTTATGTCTCTTTCTCATTAATAATAACTAATAATAATAGTAATAATAATAATAACCTCGCTGTTATCATTTTGCAGAGCCATTTGAAAGTAAGTTGCAAGCATTATGACCCTTTATCCTATGTACTTCAGTATGTAATATCTAAGAACAAGGACATTCTCTTATGTAGCCCTCATACATTTCACTAATTCAGGATAATTAATTTTGATAGAATTACAGAATATATAGTCCATATTCAGATTTTGCCAATCATCCTAATAATGTCCTTTATAGCAATTTTTTCTCCAATTAACAATCTAATCTAGTATCATATTCTATTATTATATAAAGCAGTATCTCCTTTCTTTCTCTAATAGCATATGAGAATATTCTATATTCTAATCTCATACCTCCAGCCATAACCCAGTGATTCAATAATTCCTGTTCATTTACAAATTTCTTGAATCTGAGTTTGTATAACCTCTTGATATGTTTTCCTTCATGACATTCTGATTTCTCTAAAGAATCTGTGCCCTTAGATGAACTCTGTAACCAAGTCTTACCCATATAACTTTTGATCTGGTTTACTTCCACGAAGTTTACAAACTCTCCCTAAAATCCATTTCTGTTCACAGATGTCAACAGTGTAATTATCTCCATCCACCATCATTACTAGAAGAACACGTTACACCCAGGAAAGCCAAGTATACAGGTCTACATCACTTAGCCATCTAGATGCCGATCATCAGAATATATCAATTCTCGAAAATTTAACTTCTTAGACTTACATAACAGAAGAGAACATTACTCAATTTTCTATATTCTTCTCCTTGCCATATAGTTTTGTTTCACCAGCTCAGTATATACCCTAACAATATCACTGTGCATGGACATGGGTTCACACACACACAGAGAAAAACAGCAGTATTACAATGAAAGTATTCAACAGTCTTAACACTTCTGGGGTTTCAGGAAGTTCTGCCTAACATCTTGAATTCAGTATTCATGACTTGCAAAGTGATATACTTTTATGACATACCAAGGTGCCGTGCCAAGTTGGCATTACAGTGTCACTAAAGGTCCATCTAGTATAGAGTTACGATATCCTCAAAATCCATTGTGAAGATGTATCAGGACAACTGCTGCTGTGTGGACACATTGTACAATACACATAATGAGGAGCTTCAGCTTTGAAGGTAGACAACTTGGGTTCAAATCCCAGATCTCCACCTGACCACGGTGTGACCTACAGCAAACAGCTTTATCTTTCTCTGCCTTAGTTTCCTCATCTGTAAAATAGAGTATACACTTTATAGGTCAAAATAATTCATATAAAAACTTTGCAAATGCCCGATACAGAGAAAGTCCTCAGTAAGTGTCATTATCACAAGAGTACATGGTGCACTTGCTCTTGAACTAATTTTATTAATTCCATCAACGAGCATCTGCTGAAGCCCCTCCTGCTGCAACAGACCCTTTGTTCTCAGGTTTCCAAAAAGCTGTGTTGTACACAGTATAATGCAAGTTATTAACATGGAGTCCCTGTCCCATTGGACAAAATATCTAAAAAATCACTCATAAGGTCATGTAGCCCAACCTCCCAGTCAATATTTTTCCCTCTACAACATCTCTGAAGGATGATTAACTAAACAGTGTTTGAACACTTTCAAGACAGAAATCCATCAAGTCACAATTTTGGAAAGATAAGATTTATTAGAAAGATTAACTAAACAGTGTTGGAACACTTTCAAGACAGAAATCCATCAAGTCACAATTTTGGAAAGATAAGATTTATTAGAAAATTCTTCCTTTTCTGAACTGATAGTTGTTGCCCTATAAAAACGTCTATCCACTAAGAAAGAAAAACAACTAATATTTATTGAATGCTTATGTATCATGACACTTACATGCACTATCTTTTGTTATCTTCTCCAGAACCTTATGAAACAGGTTCTATTATCTCCCCCATTATACTACGCTAGTTTGCACTTGATTTACTTTGCATGGTCATTTCAAGTTGTTCTTCAGTGGTTTACTGGTGCTTCATCTAAAAGATGGACTGAGACCTCGGACCAGGAACTAGATTGCCTCTCATTTATTACCACACATTTTAACATATTATGATAAATTATTCTTCCTAAATCTTAAACATAATTGATAAACATTGATAAAATCCCCCAAATAAATGTGCAATATTTACTAATCATAAACACATATATCCATACTATTATACATGCATATTTATTATTTTAATGGAAATTCATGCTTTTTAGTAAGATTTTCTAACACGATAATCGCACGACATCACTCTCACTCTCCCCACAGCCATACACTGAGGTAGTTTAGACAAACTATGTAGCACAGATCCTTTCTAGAAAGAAAAAACTCTTTGCTTACTGGATAGCAATGTTACCAATTATCCACCCAAAGCACAAACCATAAACCTGACCCCCCTTTTCAGGTTTTTATTAGAACTTAAATAATTGATACTGACAGAACAAAGAGAAGATTCTTACAACCATAAAAATCACTTTGCTGCTACCAATATAACTGAATTCTACCTTTAATGGATTATGTGGCCAGGCCAGCCTCATAATAACATCTAGTAACTAACTCTGTCCATATGCTGGTGTTCGCTGGCCAAAGGCCCCATTTAATTAAGAAGATGGATTTATATGTGCTAATAATTCAGGTTATAGCTTTGAGACAGTATTACTCAAGTTTTAAAGAATCTTTTTATCCTGACCATTTTTTTCTGAGTACACCTCCTATTACTGCAAGATACCTGATGAGAAGTATACTTACAATATCAGATATGCTTTAAAAATATGAAAGCATGATAATATATACCACATATTTATATAATTCGTGTCAGAATAACTACCTTCAATTTTAAACAGACCCTCTTAACAAAGAGGGATTATTAATCTTGTGAAAACCTGATGTTGAGATAAATCCACTTATCAGACACAGACATGGAAAAACACAGCCAGTTTAACTTAGGAGCAAAGTTATCTAGAAATAACCTAATGGGCCCCATCATGTGTAGTTTTATATATTTTATTATTTGCTCCAGTCATAAATCATGACATGTATACTCCTGGCTAAAATATCTTCTGGGAATAAAACTCCTTCATTACAAAGTTAATGTTGAAAAGTACTTTGTAAATCAAATGAAACAGAACCACTGGGACTCATAGCCATGCACTTCAAAAAGTTCCTAGGTCAAAGCTGCACATTGCCTCGAGCTAAATAAAGGTGATAGAAGTGACAAGTCCTAGACAATGCTGAGATGTATTTTTGTGGAGCAGCTATTATGTGCCAGATGCTGTGATGGTCTATACCAATACAACATCTTGAAATTTGTGGATAGTAGAGGTTAAAACTAGGAAAAGGTAAAGAATACTTTTTATATTCTTCTAAGTAGGCCAAAATACAGTCATTTTAATAATGAATGTCAGGAGGAAAGGATTTGGGAGGAAGAAAATTGCCGTATTCTCAATTCAGTAGTCAGTTTCATAATGAAATGTCAAGAATAAAATAAGAAAAAAAAAAAAAACTTGCTCCTCCTATTTTCTTAGTATAAATGCCCAGTATGTAGAATCAAATGTCAATATTTCAATTTAACATTTGAATGACTACGACACCTAACACCTAACCTAGTCTGATCAGGCTCAAAGTGGTAAAAGTACATGGACTAGCAAATAAAAATCACAGGGCTTTAGACTGATTTAGATAGCATTAATAGTAAGTACTAGCAGCCAGTCTTTACTTCTCATCTCTTTAAAAAAAATTCTTATCATATGTTTATCCAACATTCTTTACTTATAGAAATTTAACATAAAATATTCTGTTTGTGATGTCTATCCAACTTATCTTCCATATAGCAATTTAATATATCTTCAAAATATCTCTTTAATATAGAATTAACTGTATTTGTTGAAAGAAAACAAACGTTAAAAGATGTTAAAAGATGCCTCTTCAATGATTCCTCCTCAATTAGTATATAGCAATTTTTATTCCTAGATCTCTCAATACCTAACAAGAAAACTACCCTAGATTAGGGATGAAAAGTCTAAGAGAGGTAATTCAGTATCACAGAGAATGCCTACTGATTTAATTATCTAAAGTACTACAGCTTCCACACACAATTAAAAGGCAACTGACTTCAATTCGGTGTTCCCACAAGTCAATATGTCATTCTGCATTCAGAATTAGCATGGTCATTCATTTTGAGATATAGTGTCATTTTGATACCAAAAATGATGCTTGGATTTTAACCCCTAATCCATCAGGAATGAATTAACTAAATAATAAATTTATAAAGATGGGGTTACTCCTATACTGAAGCTTTAACATCAAAAATGATGCTTGGATTTTAACCCCTAATCCATCAGCAATGAATTAACTAAATAATAAATTTATAAAGATGGGGTTACTCCTATACTGAAGCTTTAACAGAGGCTGAAATTATTGCTGGGGTATTGGAAATCATCAATCATTTTGGAAAACTCTAAGGATTCTGAACTGCATGGAAAACTAAATGGAGGGACAAATTAAATTAAATTGTTCCCTTGAAAAATGCCTACATTTGCAAATTTCCAAATGCAACTGAGGAGTCTCTGACTTGTCATGCACACTGAAGCCAAAGTCCATGCAGCTGAGTAAGGTGGCTGTGGCTGACTTCATCAGTCTCTCTCCATGAGAGGCCATTCTGACTAGACTAAGCGAGAAATCATTTTTCTCCTCCTTTAATCAATACACTTTGATCTGGGACCTTCCATACTATATTTTCCTAAATAAACAAGCAAACAAAAAACTCTGAAGCTAATTGTTGCTTGTTGATCTTATTGAATGACTAAAAATCCTTCTTACGGGTCAAAGAATCCTTTTAAAACCCATATGCCATTATTTATACTGGTCACTTCCACACTGCTTTAGAGATTGTGCATCATATTTAATCACCTATTTTAAGTATTGAAATTGAACATCTGATCATGAAATTTACTTCATTCTTTAAATATGCAACCCTAAGAGAGGCTTACCTTCTACTGGAATGAGTTCTATCTGGTTCCAGCAAACACGTTTTGAAGAATTAAGTCTGGGATTTCTGGTCCTCAAACTCAAAACCTTGCCTTTTATATCACCGTTCCAAAATTCAAATGAGATTTCTAATACGAGCTGTTAGAAGATTAGACTTGCAAATTGAAAGGCCAATAATCTCCCACTCACCTATCACTGGATCTAAAATTACTCTATATTAGCTTCTTACTGTGAATTATGAGATCGCCAAACGCTCACATAGAAAACATGCCAAATGCCCTAATATCTAATAGGAAAGGGCAGGCCAGGGTCCTCCTTATACCAGCACTTATGAATCAGGCTGGGCTTATCAGAATGAGTAATAAAGAGGTTTGGAAAGCAGAGAGCAAGTTGAGATAATAGGGCCCAGGACAGAAAAGTTTAATGGGAAGTGACAGTGACGGGGAAGGAAGAGTGAGCCAAAGAATAGAAAGGGAAGGACTAAACGGGAAGCACAGCAGGAGGTGTAAATTATCAGTGCCCTAGAAGGCCAGAGACCAACACTGTAACACATCAGGCCTTCAGAGTTAAAAGCCAGCTTCTAAGGATGCACTACACAAGAAATGGATTGTCAGTTGGAGATAGCTGCTGTCCAAGTGAACATAAAAGAATTTCTTTAAATTTTAAATTTGTTGATTTGAGGCTTTATAAGACCTCTCACATTTGATTTGGCCAACTGTACACATCTTTGTTAACCCTAAAAAATCAAGTATCCATCTCTTTTGTACTCTTGAAATGTGGATATACATGTAGATTTATCAAGACAGACACAATCTCTACATTAGATTACATTTGATTGCATAAAAGTTTAGAGGTTAAAATTTCAGGTAGTTTAGTCACTGTGAAATCGGGTTTTCCAATCTCTTTAATGGAATCTGACCCCTTAGTCGAATATAAGATCTCTACTAATTTGAAGTTGAGATGCATATATATAAAATTTCCCTGAACCTCTTTCTTTTCCTTGAACTTTTCTTCCTGATTATAATTTAAATAAAAAGTCCCATAATTAATTTCAGAATGTAAATGTCTCTCTCCTACTTGCCATGCATCATTTTTTTAATCTCCCTCTTTCTTAACCTAGTAATCATTGCTTGTCTGAATTACATTGGTTCTCCCCTACCCTAGTCAACCAATTCTTATTTCCAGACAATATGTTGTAACATTATAAAAATTTACAAATATATGCAACAGGACAAAACGAAAAGCTATTTTTTCTAAATACACTTTAGTATTGTATGGATGCCTTCATCTAGTAACTGCCTATTCGACCCTCAAGTAAGACAGCTCCATGAGTCTTAAACATCGGCAAAACTGTTCCCATACAAATAATACCATAGAGATCTTTTTAGTAAAATTTAGCTTATATATATCAGGAAACAAATGCATATTAAGTATCTTCAACTTTTGAATAACCAATATACAAACAAAAATCTCCATGTAGTATCAGAAATCTGGATTGAAGCTAAGTCTAGTAGGTAGGAATTGGTGCTGATAATGCCTATCTGTAGCCCACAACACTTCCTCCTCTTTCCCTCTCTCTCTCTCTTTTTTAATTTTTTTTGTTTGGAAAAAAAAGTTTTAACTCAGTTTTTGAGATTATAAAAGTAGACAAGTCAGACTGTTAAGACATACAATGAGCAATACCAATTATTATAATTAATTTTAGAAAGTTAGAGGAGGGAAAAATTCATTTTAGACAATATTTCTTCATTCCTATACTCTCAGATCCCATGGACCACACAGATCCTTAGGATTGCCCATGTCCTACTCCATTCCTAAGTTTCTTAAAAGCAGAAACAATATGTCATTTATTACATCTTCCACAAAATGTTAGCACATGCATTCATGGCAAGAGGCAGCATGTCATGCAGAAACACTGTGGCCTTGGGAGTTAGACAGAGCTAGCTTTGAATCTGACATGTTCTTTATTCCTCGGAGCCTAATTTGAAGTGTCATTGTGAGGATGATATGAGATAATATAAATTAAAGCATGTAGCACAATACCTGGTACATGGTAGGTTCAATAAATGTTGGTTTCTTTCATTTCTTCCTTCATCAAAATTTAAAAAATTAAAGTTCAAAAGGACATATCACATAAATATTTCAAAACCAAATAATTTGACAATGCTTTCCCCTTAGAGCCATGTAGCAAATGATCTTTTAAAGTGTATACTTGGTGGTATGGCTACCTACAGTGGAAAAATAAAAATGTTTCCTAGCAAGCCAAAGAGAAAAAGAAAAAAAAAAAAAACTGATACCACTAGGATCATAGATTAAATGGACACAATGACCATTTAAAATTTTTCAAGGACCTAAAACCCCAAAACAGGCACTAACAATTACTTTAGACAACATGCAATATTGAAGAAGTCTTATTTTTTCAAAGCCCTTGACCCATGTAAAGGTGAGTAAAGACACACATTCATCCTTGAGCACTTTCATAAGTCCCTTGAAAAGTAGCCAAACAAAGAGAAAAATACTGCCAAGGTTTCTTTCTCCCACTATAGGTGCCTTACCCTCGAAAGCTCTAAAGGAACTTTGGAAATATTGTTAGATAATAAAGTCAACAGTTACACTAGAGCAAAACAAAACAAAACCTTTATTTGTGGCCCCTCTCTCCTGTCTTCTAACTAAGGGAACTCTGCACCAAAACTCTGGGAATCAATCAATAAAATGCATCAGATTTAAACTGAATGGCCACTATTCAGTTGGTGCCAACTGAGTGGCACCACCAACGGTGCCACTATTCAAATGGATTTGTTAAGACTGTTACTTCCAAATTTGTGTATGCTCAGTGTTTCCCCACATTTATTCACTCACAGAGGAAGACCATTTTGAGGAAGGGAACTGTGTTTTATATATAAGTATGCTTCTTCACCTTCCTAAAGTGTAGTGTTATAATATGAATAGGCACTTGAATAATGTAAATACAATTAAAAATAAATATAATCAAGAGAATACAGCAATACACCAAGCAAGCTAAAATCTGACTCCTTCTAAATGAAGAGACTGCTATCATCACAGTATCTCAGTATCTCTAATAGCAATAACCCTCTAGGGCATTATAACTTTTCAGTAGATATCAGACACAACACAAATTCAATACAATCAGTATGAGATGTAAAATATGGACTTAGCAACACCTATATAAAGATCAATTACCCCAGATCCAATATAGTTATTGTCATCTCACAATATTATACAACGTAAGGAGATAGAGAAAACATTTGGAAGAGCAAATTCTACTGTGACCTAAATAAGTGCTTGAAAAGCTCATCTACAATATGATTTTACTGCTAGATGCCTTGAAAGTTATAACTGAATCTCATAGCTAAGTTACACTAAATTGACAGAGCCTAAATTTAACTTTATACACTCTACAATATACCATAGGATTTTTAAGATTATGCACACATATACATTCCTATATAGAGAATCTATTATAGTCAAGCTTGCAATTTCCATAAAGCATTATTCTGAAAACTCATTTTGCAAAAAGAATTTATATAAATACAAATGTTAATATAATCTATATTTTAAAATGACACTAAATAATGGTATTATTTAGGTGATGTTGCTGGAGAGATCAACGTATAACTAGCACATATGGGTAACATCTGTTCAAATTATTTTTAAAAGTCCAGAATTATAACTGATATAGAACTCCATGTCACTTATTATTTAGCATCTATGTAAATATGTAAAATCAATCAGTAATATGGTACAGATGTGAACAACCTCTGTCCTTCAGGAAAACATCAACCTGATCAACTTGTCAAAGAATCCGATATTTGACTCATTCTGCAGATAGTTTCCTGTATGATGAAAGAACGGAGCCATGTGCCGAAACGAAACAGACCTGAGTGCCAGCACAGGGCCAGAATCAGGCCTCTCTTCAGTTGCTTTCATTCTCTGCTAGGTTGGAGGGACACAAAACTGAACAAAGCACATGTCTGCGAAACGAAACAGACCTGAGTGCCAGCACAGGGCCAGAATCAGGCCTTTTTTCAGTTGCTTTCATTCTCTGCTAGGTTGGAGGGACACAAAACTGAACAAAGCACATGTCTGCTCTTAGAAAAGATCATGGACTTTCCATTGTTCATCCTAGTGATCTACGTCTTTTGTTTAAATTTGAATTAGTTCATTCAGAAAACAGATAAAAATTATAAAATGAGTAATACTAGAAAAAAACTTCATAAAAATTGTCGATCTGCATTTTATGATGATGAATGAAAGATCAGAAAGCTTTAGGCATAGCATGTTCAATTGAAATACTGAGAGTGGGTTTGTCTAACAGTGATCTGAGCAGACCTCTGGGGTTCCATAGACTAGTAGCTCTTAAACTTTAGCATGTATAAACTTCACCTGGAGGGCTTGTGACTCCCCAGCTTCCTGGGCTCCATCCACAGAGATCCTGCATCGGTAGGTCAGAAGTGGAGTGCATGAATTTGCTTTGATAACCAGCTTCCAGGAGATAATGATGGCTTTGTTCTGTGCACCACTGACCATACTTTGAGTAGAACTGGCCCACAGTCTCTGGTTCTGGGACTGGCCACCTGTGTGTTCAAGGATCCCATCACAATTCAGCTCTAGTGACAGCTAAGTCACATGAAAAGACCCTAGCAAAAGTTGAGAAATATGAATTAAAAATGTATCTTGAAATCCTTTTGTAATGTAGTTACAGAAACCATCTCCATAAACACTGATTTTCTAGCTCTAGTTTTGTGACACACTAGGTTATCTCCAATTATCTCCAGGGGTGATTTAACAGTTTTGCAAAATTAATTTTACTCCATTTTAATTTAACAAGGTTCACATCTGGAAAATGAATGCAGAATTTGTTGGTTGAAGTGAAAGTAAAGAACAGCTGAATCCATTAACTCTGCTCCTATAACCTAAAGCTCTTTGCTTAATTTTGTTAAATTCATTAAGGATTTTGCTTTTAACTTGGACCTTGTGCCTCATTCTAATCGAGTGGCAAAATGCTATGGTCAAGTTTCAAACTATTTATGGAAGTGTAATTATGAATATGTAAAGGCTCTGGTGAACCCAGTAACAGGCAGTGGCAGGGGTGGCACCATCATTCTATGGTTAAGGAGAGAGATGACTTCTACATCCTTCCTTTTACTAACTTATTAGCTTCCAAAATGAGTTATTGAAAATGAAAATGATAGCTCTTAAAAATTAATGATTTATCTGTATTTATCCTCAGGCTAGTCATAATTATTTTGTAAAAATATATACTTTTCCCTAAGTAGCAGAAAATCTTTCTAGAAGCAAACATAAAACATAATTTCCAAGATTTTGCAAAAAAAAAAATGTTGTTCTAAATATATGAGAAAATACTAATTTCCTTCAATACATTTCTGTACCTAGTTATGTATTTCTAATTTTAGTCTGATTTTATAAACTGAACAAGACCTGAAGTATCTACTACTTGCTTACCACAGTGCTATGAGATGTAAGGTGTACATAAAAGCAAAAAAGGTATAAGAACTCTTTTTTTTTTTGGTCCTTAAAAGCCTTACATTCTCCATAGGGAGACAAAGCTAATATATATGCAGAAAAAATATAGAAAACATGTGTCAAACTGTTTGACACTATTATTGCAACGGAAACATAAAAAGCAATAATTACTATGGATTAGAAGAATACTGGAAAGCCTCTTGGAGGCTGTGGAACTTCCATTGGACCTTTCCAAGCAGAAAGATTCAGAAGATGAAGGAGAAAAGTCAGGGTGTTACATGAACACAGGCAAGAGGCAGGGACCTGCAGTATGTGTGTTGGGGGAGGGCGTCTAGGCAGAGCATTACTGCCTCACTGGAGCAGAGGCTATGGGCTGGGAGAAAAGTCACGAGAAAAGTTTGGGAAAAGAAAAATACTGCCAATTATGGAAAGTCCTTGATTATTTAAAGAGAAAAGTCACGAGAAAAGTTTGGGAAAAGAAAAATACTGCCAATTATGGAAAGTCCTTGATTATTTAAAGACAGAAGAATTGATGAAGTAATAGGAAGCCATAGCAGATTTTAAGCAATGGCGAAGGCACTTTGCTAATTGTTTTTAGATCGGCCTGGTAGACTTGAGGGAGGAGAGATTACAAGCAGGATGAAGCAGGTAAGAGGAGAAACATAGCAAATTTGCGACTGCATTTCTAGAAAATGCAGGCAAGAAATATAAATGCATTGGGTAAATAAATAAAGTCTGAAAACATTAATCAAATGTGAGGGGAAGGGATAAGCCATAACAACTACAAAGAAAAAACAAAACAAAACAAAAATCCTAAATATAGATCAGAACATGTTCTTTTTTGCTGTCTCTTGAACTTTATTTCTGCACATAGAAACTATACATTCAGTTTACATGATAGTTTGTGAGTCAATATTCACAGCAACTAGCTTTATCAGAAGTGCAGACCTGAAGGCAATGAAAAGCAACACAATTGTTTACAGCTTCTCAGATCACACAAAAAAAAGAAAAAGAAAAAAAGAAATGAATGAGAAAGAATTCACTAAATATGTGTAGTGAATCAAATAGAGTTGTGCCTACATTTTATTAACTGCCAGCTGTCATTTAATAAATATTTAATGAGGACCAACCTTGCACAAGTCAACGTATTAGGTGCCATGGACAGTGCAAACATAGCTGAGGTCAGTTGACAACTCCCCAAAGCACCACAAATACATAAGAATCTGTCTCAGCCTTCTAAAGCAGTAAAGAACGTGAAAACCAAACATGAAAGGGAAATCACTGCACTCATTTAAATAATACAAAACTGCTTTATCCTTGACTAAAGAAAGTTTGACTTACAGGATGACAAGAAAAGAAAAGGTGGACTTCCCCTGAAAGTGGAAAGTTTAACCACTGTTTGTTGCAATTCCCTTTCACAAAAACTTCCATGTAAGGAGTTTATACTATAGCTTTTATCATCCAAAAAGATGTAATCAAACCAGGTGTTGATTACAGAAGAGAAAAGAGGAAAGGAGGAAAACAGGGCATGCTTAATCTTTTCCCCATGTTATCCTTTCAATAAGAGAAGCACACATTTTCGCCAGTTCATTACAAAATCTGATGGCATTCACATGTTCAAACACATACTCCATTTAAACGAATGCATTGTGATTATTATAATTAAGCTCCTACCTGAAATTTATAATACAAGCAGAAACAGTCTGTATTTATTTTATTTTGTAGTCATCTAAACCTCATTGGTCAAAATGCCTTTGGGCATATTCCCTACACAGACAAAGCTAAATGGCAAAAGCAAATAAATGGATGAGCTATGAGCAACCTCTCTTGTCATTTCTACTTTTCCTCCCAACAGAGGGAAATTAAATTAGAAAATAAATGCAAGTAAAAACAGGTAACTTTAATAGCATCTTTAAGTTGAGGTACTCACTCATGAAAATCGACCTTGTTTGACAAAAGTCTTAGTGAATGGAATTATTGCTGTAAAATTTTTATGTACACTGCTCTATAGTTGTCCAACTTTTTTAAGTTGTGAAAATTTTCTAGAATCTAAAGAAACAAAACTGTTACCCAATATGAACACATTGATTAAACACTCAAAAACAAAAACAAAAAACAATAAAAAACAATCAAATAAATACCATAGTACTGGACTAATGAATTTTTGCCTGAAGAATGTTCAGTGCAAAACCCCTTAGCATGCTGTGACTTGAGAGTAAGCATGAAAAATTATCTATTCAGCGCTCATCAGTTAGAAAATAATAATAGCACTGGCCAACAGCTATTTCTAAAACTAAGGATCCAAATGTCCTTAGCAATATATTTTATTTTGCAAAATAAAATTGTAGAAGTAATGCTAAAAATGGTGTTAATAGAGAAAAAAGACTTAAATGACTTTTGTACGTCACTTTAAATCTTCTATCTTTTCAATGAATAAATTCTTATGTTAAATACTCAGTGTCTATTTTCACATAATGAAGATCACAAAAAATAATATGTTATATCTCAATCTATAGACATTTGAAAACACTTGAAGTAAAGTTTTTTTTAAGTATCATCCTACTATGTATAATGTTCAAAACTCAAAAGTTGCATTGCTTCTCATTTTACTGCATGTGGCTTTGTACTACAATTAAATGCACCAGACAGAACACAATTAAAGAATGGAACACTGGTATCTGTTTTATCCTCTTTGAACATACAGATGTTAAATGATCATACCTCACCATTACATGCCTACTGCAACTCATGTTTCACTTTCCAAACACTCAGGGTTTAAAACAGAGCAGACTGCACTTTTGATAACATCTGCTACAACAAATAACAAAAAAAGAGTGTGAAGTCTGATGAATGTTTAAACAGAACATTTTTTATGGATCAGCTAAATCTTTTCTGCTTTTTAATTAAAAGTAAAGAAAATGGAACTTAATTATCCTGTAAAGATTAGCTTGTGGGCATCTTCCTGTAAATTACTTCTAATTGAAAGCAAATTGTCAAGTGACATTCAAAGTACTGTCCTTTAAAACACAGCTGTTCTAGTGCTGATTTCAGTGTATTGCAGTGTTTTCTTGTTATAATATGGCATATTTGAATATTTTAACAATTTCACTGGTTTTGTATAGATTTCCATTTAACATATCTTAATCACATTCCTTCGTGTAAAGAAGTTGGTATCAAGTGTTTGCAGCATCTTGAAGTAACCTATCCTGAGTACTCTCCACTGAGGTTTACTTGTTTTATTTGTTTGCTTAAAGTCCACTATAGCTGGACAACAATGATCCAGGAAGTGGGTGCTTATACTCATTAGACTACTGTCACAATCCAACTCTTCATGACACCTGTATAATTGACCACAGTTTACTGATGCTATAAAATGTATTAAAAGTTCGAATGAAACAGAAAATAAGCAATTTTTCAGAATTTAGCACTTAAAAATCTCTAGTCCTTTAAAATAAACGCCTAAAGGACAATATGAAGACAGCTAACACGGGCGTTTTAATGCTAGACTTTAATGTGAGACTGACAACAATCAAATGAGGGACATAAATGCATTAATCCACTAAAATGATTCTGCTTCTATCCATTTATATATTTTTTTTCTATCCACCAACTATTGTTGATTAGCTACTACTCCTTAGGACTGTACTCAGCTCACTGGAAACATAGCAAGAAATAGAAAAGACAGAGTCTCAGTTCTAATGAAATATACACTGCAGAAGAGGGAAAAAGAAAATTAACCATAGATAGTTTTTGGTGTCAAGGTCTGTTCAAGTTCCTGGGCATAGGTTGTTTAAAACAGTCTAACAAGCAAAAATTCCTTGCCTGTGTGAAGTGTTTATTCTAGGTGATGATAAGTGTTTTGCAAAAAAATAAATCAGAGTATGGTGACAACCAGAGACAAAGGAAGGAAGCACTATCCCATATGGGGTGGCCCGGGAAGGCCTCTCTACTAAGGTGACATCTGAACACAGCACAGAGTGAATTAATGAGTTAGAGGGAGACATAAAAACAGTGCGGTATGAGAGTATAGGAAGAAGTTCCTTCAGGAGAATGAGGAAAAACTTCGAGAAGAAGTACTTTGATAGTCCAAGAAAACAGCTTGAGCAAGGCCCAGATGGGGTAGGTAAAAGATTTTTAACCATAATGTGTGAAGATTTATACTTTCGCTTAGATAGTAACATGATTCAAAACATGAACCCAACTAGTACTTACTTTACTTCCCCAGGTAAGTAAATTATGTTCTCAAGCTATGTATTTAGCTCAAACCCTATACATTAATCTTATTTTAACATGATGATATGCTGATGTTCTCCAGAGTGAAATAATCTGTATGAGCTGCCCTAACTATAACTCACTGGTGTAGATAATTAGGTAGGTAGGCAGGCAGGCAGATAGACAGATAAGGTTTAAATATTAATGTTGAATTTTTTTTTTCAATAAGCAGAAAGGCATTCTATAACAGTGCAGGACTAAATCCACAATTTGGGCTCTGCTTTTCATGTCAATATTCATCGAGACTGTCTGAGAAAGGATAACCAGAAAGCAAGATTCTGAGTCTCACTCTCATCTGCTCAAGCATATCAGCACATCCAGTTAATCAAAGGGTAAAAGAAAAGTAAAAGAAAGATGACAAAAATGAAAAAGTTTAGACAGTTTTTAACGTCACATCAAAAGAACTGAAAAACAAAATGCAAGAAAAGGAGTAGTGCCTGGACTTGTCTTCAAATTAAAGTTGTGGTCTTAGTGTTGAAATGATCGGGGCTCATGCGTTGCCAATATCATAAATACCATTAATTACCTTTAACAAAATTCACTGAAGGTGGTTAAAAAACTGTGCCCTAGTAATCATATAAATTATAATTAAGATTGTTACTATGTAGAAAATACACATCGTAAAGCATATGATGAAACAAGCATATTTTAACTATGTGTTTAAAAACTGTCAAACTAAGCTTCTATTATGGGTTCAAAATTAAAATGTCATTTTATGAAAAAACACTTACACGATCCAGCAATGCACAAAATCAACACACTATCTATTGTGTATCCCAGGCTTAGTCCCAACCTCAAAATGCATAAAATGTGGGAAATGAGGCACCAGTTGGCCTTAATTAAGCTCAGCTTTAAAAAAAATCATTCTAAATTAGTGGCTTTCTCATTTTAGCATGCAACCACCTGAAGGGCTTGTTAAAACCCAGATTCCTAGGCCCCACAACTCAAGTTACTGAAACTTTTAAGTCTAAAATATAGTTCAGGAATTTACATTTCTAGCAAGCTCCCAGGGGGCACTGATGCTGCTCAGTCCTAAGATAATGTTAATCTTTTTAGCTAAAGAATTTCTCCATTAATAAAGTACTAAAAGTTTTGCTTTTAATATAAAATTGAACCATTTCATCCAAAGGGGAAAATGGCCCTCCATCTATTTAACAGCAAGAATTCTGAATATACATTTTAAGTGAGACAAATATTTTGTTCAGGGAATAAACAAATATTTTTCTTGTGAAATATCACAGATTTCACTATTTACACTTTTAATTAGCAATATTATCTGTAAGCCAAATTTAATCATTAAAGTGGACACAATCTCATGGCAGTCCTGATCCAGTGAAAAGATTTTGTCAGGATCATTTATTTAAGTTCAAAGTTGAATCTGTACGTAAATAATAAACAAATAGTCTAGTTAAATATGATGTATATTTCACAACTTTAAATAAAATAGAATATAGTGATCTTTACATCAGAGAAAATACGACTCAACTTTGCATCTTTCAAAAGTCACCATTAATAGGTGAATAAATAAATGAATGAATGAACAATATTCTAATATGCTAAATATCAAATACAATAAGAACATTCATTTTCTTAGTGCCCAAAAGAAATTAGAACTGTCTACCAAGTTTTTTCTTTGCTCTCCCTCTCTTCTGAGAAAGCAATCTTTCCATTCCTACCAATAACCTTCCACTTCGACTTCCAGCTCCAGATGCAGTCAATACAAAGATTTCCTATCTAACTTCAAACCACAGAACTCTATCCCTGTATTTATCTGATTATTTCTTCTATGAATATTTTCACTACTCAAATATTTTATAAACTTTAGAATAGAATCTTCTGTCTCCTTTTTGACCTCAGAGCACCCAGGATAAATACTCAATGAGGAGCAAACTGCCATGTTTCTTTCCATTTCCAAACCCACCCCTGGCCCAGGAAATCATTATTGCACACTTGAATTGCTTTAACAGACTCCGAGAAGATGCCTGCCTTCAGACTCTGTACATGTCGCTGTTTTAGGATATCACTCCCTGCTTAAAAACTTATGTTCATATTCTAGAATCAATGAATTCTAGAATTTCTAAGGAGGTAGGAAGTCTAGAAGTCTAATGCCAAAGCTATCAATTTTTTTTCTTTATCCTCTCCTTTTGCACCCTCACCCCAAACAAATATATATCTACTAATCTTACTGCTTGAAATTTATCCTTTGAGAAAAACCTAAAAGCAGCAGATGACTATATGCACTAATTTAGTCATTTCAGTGTTAGTTATAAAAAATTATCCAAATGCCTCATAACAGAATGTTTAAATAAATTGTAGCAAATAAGCTGAAGGACTACAGAGCAGAAATGCAACATGAAAATCAAGAAAACCATGTAGAAATATGAAAAGTATCTCTTGTTATAGGCACAATAAAATTATTTCTATACTATGATTACATGTATGTAACAAAATACAGAAAAATGAAAACAAGTAATGTATTAGGGAAGTCAGGTATATTTTTTGTTTATGTTGTTTTTATAAGACAATGGGATCATTGCACATCAAACAGAGACTTCTACATTTTCTATATCTTCATCTCTGGAGTTATACAATGTATGCAATGAGCTTTATGATTTAGAATTATGATGCAGAGTTTCTATAAGGTCTTAAATCATCGTAAGTTTCATTATGTTCACCTAAAAGTGAACATCAACTCTTCACTGAGAATTTGAACAAAGGTTGTAATAAAACAGAGTTTCTGGATATCCATCAATTAAGCTCAATTAATCAAAATACCCCATGGTTCATTCCAAGTTTTATCTTGTACTGTGTACAAGGATACCTAAGAGCAGATAGGTTTTGTTGTCAAGTTCTTTGTTACAAGGTTTGTATACAATTACAGACCACATTACTCGGGCCCTGAGAACTGAATGGGAATTGAACAGCTGAAGTCCAGGCCATTCCCTTGAAAAGGAATGTCTTCCAGCTATTTTTCTTTCCTGTTATACTGAATTTTCATATGGATCTTAATATGGATAAATAAAAGCCAGAATAGCTTCATGACTGATTTATTCTCACTTCAGAATTCTGGCATTAAAAAAAAAAAAAACCCAGTACCTAATCAGTTAATATTAACGCATTCAAAGAACTTTGCATGTCTACCAAATAATAGTACAATCTTATAGTAGGACAATTTAAACCCAGGATCATTGGGCTCATTTATCATCTTTTTCTGTAACTCCATAACAGTTCTTTGGAACTGAGGAAGAAGATAAATGGATCCCTGAGAAACAAATATTTACAAACCTTTTGAAAATGCCTTTTAAGTAGAAAAGGAAATATTCCATTATCTATGCTGATCATATGAGAATTCACAGCACAGGGTCAAGTAGAGTGTATACTGTTCAACCTCATAATCATTTATAAACAAAATCAATGTCTTCAAACTTTTAAGTGAAATTCCAAATCTTGGTCATCTTTTTACCTGATTACAGAGGGGGATGCTGACTTCCTATTTTCAAATGGATTATCTAATATGTGGATCATCCAAAAATACCTTTATTAGTCTACTGTTATGCCCCCCTCCCCAACCTCAAAAAGAAACAGTCAGTGGGAAAATGCAAAAACATCGACGGTAAATTCTAATCTCTGAGTTTCATATGATTGCAGTACACATTAACTATTAATATACTTTTCTTCTTAACTAGAATTAAAAACAATTCTAAATAAAACAATACAGTATTTGTTAAACTGTATAATATAAACCTTTCACTTTGATTATATAGAAAAAGCCAGAGAAAAACAAATACATTTTGACCCCAGCTAGCCATGATGAAATTCTGACATGTGTCACATGATGACACACTTCAGAGATAACAGAGAGTCCCTCTCCCTAATTCCTGGAAAAGCCATTCAAATCTTAAAACGGTGGAATATAAGTCTTGGCTTCTTATACGAATGACTTCATTAAAGAAAATAATACACTCAAATTCAAAGCATAAAATATTCAGCCTTATATAAATATAAATAATACTACTTTTGCTATTTGTTTCTTTGATCCTTACTACATGATTATTTATCTGTCCACACAGACTATGATCTGACCTGTGAGAGTCTCAGAGAACTAACAAACTGTACAATTAAAGAAGGAACTTACAGAACTTGCTTCTATCAGTTGATCTTGTCCCAAAATTTTAAATATCTCACACACACACACACACACACACACACACACACACACACACACACAAAATGTCTTCTCAAAGTCCTTAAAATTGGATAGGAGTATTTCGGAACAGTCATTCAATATTAATGCATTGAGGTAATTTATTGGAGTAACCTGTGATTTAAACATAACCCTTAGTATGTTGCTCTTTATCATTTTTGTTTTGTTATTTTTAACATGGTAAACGTGTCCAATGGCTGTAATGTTTCCCCAATCTAAAAATCAATGATAAAAACAACCAACTAATTTGAAATTCAGAAACTTGAATAAGCTGGAGGGGTTGATAAAACAGAGCTGTACGAGAACATGATGGAATAGAAACTGCTCAAACTCACTGTACAGTAGGGCAAAGCTCTCTGCTATAGGACATGTCGCTGAATGAAGTAAAGGTATGTCACGTGCAACCTCTGGGGTTCTGTGAGTCATTGCTAGCTTGGTATGTCTTTCACTCTCTCCCATACCTGCTACATACTACTAAATGTGACAATCTTTAGTCATCATTTTTGACATATAACTTCTTGGTGACAAGAGAAACAGAGCACTCTAAACTGGGGCTTTGATTGAGTTTTCACACATTTCATACTGAATATGCATTTATTTTTCATATTAAGGTTTATGAATTATCTTATTAACTCCATATAATAAAAGTAAAGTGACTCTGTGAGACTACACCAACTCTAAGCTAAATCCCACAAACTATGAAAAAAATGAGGTTTTTATTGACATCGATCACTGGAAGTTTTATGTTCCATGTAGGATTTTAATTCATAACCAGTAAATTAGGTTTTTAATGTTAAAAAAAATCATACTAGATTGAATACTTTTTGGAAAATGTATTTAAAGTGCTTTCAATAAGTTTTTCTATCTGATGCCTAAGGGTTTTCAGGGGGGGTTATATTATCTAATATTGTCTAAAGTTTCTCAAATACGTGAACAAAAGGCCCCAGAATTTAATCCCCATGGCTCTTTTTTTAAAGCATGGCACTCCTCTCCTGACATTTCATTCTGCATTATACCTATGGTTGTATCTGTTTTCCTTAGACTATAAGCCATGTAAGGATAAGAACCACGCTTCAAAACTGACTAGCATTTACTGAGTGTTTTTGTGCCAGACCTATGAGTAGGCATTTCTGCCCACATGATCATATCTTATTCATTGTTGAATCTCTCCATTTTGCAAGAGAATCACTGGCACTCGTTAAATGGGATTATGAAAAGACCAACCCTAGTCCAAATACTGGCTCTGTCAATTGCAAGTGCGACCCAAAACAATGTCTCTAAAATGGGGATAATCATACCTGTCCCACATAAAATAGGATAATGCATATACATAAACAAATTAAATTAAATGTATATAGAGTGCCTAACAGAGTCCCTAGCAAATAGGAAGGCTTTCAATAAAAGTTTTCTTCCCTTTTACAGAAGTAATATGTAGTAATACAAACATATCTTTATTATAACTGCATATTGCTGATGCCCAGAGAATATACTGAATGAGGGAAATAAGTGTTTATTGTATTCTCATATTAATTCCATATGTAGCATGTAAAGCAAGCATGTCAAGCACTAAATCTATCCACTTATTTATTCAAATATATGTGCCATAACATTATTTACTGTCTTTGTTTTCTTTTTTTTAAGTTCAAGAAAAATTATTCAAGTACTCATCAATTTCAAGTATATTGTACTTGCACAGCAAATATTTCTTGAGAGAATTAAATGCTAACATCAAAGGAAAAAATATTTACAAACATTCAATATAAGCATAATAATACAATTGATTTTTAAATATAAATGAAAAAAGGTAATAGTACATTTCATAAAATGATAGAATCACCAAATCTCATTTGAGATTTAGAAACATCTACATGTTTAAATATACAATTCATTCTGGGATTATAAAAATGTTATTACAGAACATTTGCATTTCTGATTTCTCTAATACACAAATCTCAATAGCAGAGACACACGAAGGAAAGTAGATTTGGTCTATTATTCTTTTCCATAACAGCTGTGTTTGGACAAACTGGACAGCATTTTTTCCCATTTAGCCAATCTGCTCAGTAGGAGATATGAAAAGATCACCTGGAGAAGTTTCTGTACCCTTCAGGAAGTCTGAGCTTCCTTTCATGGAAGAAAGGATGCTACTGTATAGGGAATCTACAGACATGGCACACCTCTTGACTATGTTGTATTAGAAATAATTTAGCTTTTTTGAAAAGAAGAACCCCAGTAAGCCAGAGATGTTAGCACAGAATCATGCTCCATATGACTGCCTTCCAAAATATGGAAACAGGAATAAAATTGACAAAAACATGCAGAAGACTAAGTTGTATGTAAAAGATATCAGAAAAGCTCTAGATTGTCTAGAAGTAGCATGATTGGTAACGTATTATTATTGACTAATGATAGAGGAATAACTCTCCTGTAGAGATCCTCGAAATTTACCAGCTGGATTCACTAGACTTGATATCAAATTGAGGTCAATTTGCGATGTCAAAGCGGTTTCATCACTAAAACATAAAAATGTATCAACATTTTTAGACATACTTTAGTTCCCTAATCAATAAGATGTACACAATAACACAACATTTTTATCTTTGCCATGAGAATGATATACACATCTATTAGATTACAATACAATAATATGATCTTAGATTTGAGATCATAGTCACTAATGGTCTAAGTTTCTTGATGTTTAAATGAATCAGTTCTTATTTGATAGCAAAAATGTTCATGCATGTAAAGTTGTAAAACTATTGTGTTTTATGTCAGTATTATTTCTTTAAGTAGATAGTTGAATCCATAATAATAATTGCTCAGATTCCTGAACAACATTGTGCATAATTAATACCATGAAAAATGGCTTATGCATCTTTCTCTTTGTGGCACTTAGAATAATTATGTATAATATATATGAAGGCACTTCAAAAAGTTTGCTGAAAAATAGAATTAAAAAATAATTTGAATCTTTCCATGAACTGTTTGAACTCCCCTATGTGTATGTGTGTGTGTGTGTATATATATCTTTTTATTTATATATAAAGAGGGCACACAGAAATAGATCCAGGTATTGTGGGATCAGAAACTTATACAATTGGGGATCCTCTGTAAAAACAAACAAACAAAAAATATAAAATTACAAATACATAGTAAACATGAAAGTAAATATTTACTTAGAGAAATCTCAATAAATTACAAGTGTTCAAAATCTGACAATTATATTCCCAGCTCAACTTCCCCCCTTACCAAAATGCTAATAATGCCTATGGCCATTCTGAAGTGTGGCAGAGGGAAAGTCAAAGAAAGAAGAATTAGCAGTCAACTGTAGTTAAAATATCTTAATTTTGCATATTTTGTAAAAATATGAAGCCAACTTAATACTCTACTTTAGCCCCTCCCCAGGCTCTGGAAGGGGCCTTGGCTAGTGAGAATCTTGACACTTGAGCTTGTTTAGCTTCTACGAGGGCTGGTTGTTGCCGACACAATAACAATAATGAGGAGATGGAATTGATAGGTACCAATTAAATCCTTCTAGAATTGAACTGAATGAGAGAGACTCAAAACATTCTAGAGCCCATCTAGAATATGAAATCACCCAGTAACCTATCCCAGTTTTACCCCTTAATTCCTTAATCCCCATCACTTCCTGCCTCCCAAGGATCTATTGAGTAATAAATACAGCAAACTTTTACTTGCTTGCTTCCAGTGACGGGTAGTTCTCTACCATGAAGGCCATGGCATTTTGAACAGCTCTAACTGCTGTACTGATGCTGAGCTCAGATATATCCTCAGTGGGTAGAACGCAGACTCAGAATAACCTTTGAAATTATTTCTTTTGAGCTACAAAGAAGAAAGCTAATTCCTTTTCTACATGAGTTCTTCAGATATCTGAATATAGCTCTCATATGAAACCCAGAATATTTTTTTTCCTACCAGACATCCCCAATTCCTCCAGCTATTGCCCAATGTTACCCTGGTTGTTCGCCTCCAGACATGCTTGAGTTTTAAGGAGGACATGTCATTAAATAATACCCAAGATGTAATTGGCCAGTAATACAACGGGACTCCTCGTTAACTGCCTAACATTGGAAAATTGTTTCAGACTATAACTTCCATTGAAGACTCACAGTTAATCCAAACACCTATGAAGTTTTCATTTCAGCACCATGTGAGGTTGACTCTCCCCATCCTATACTATATAGTTGACATTTTTTAAAAATTAAAATCTACAACTTTATTAAATGTTTACCAACAGTTTTAGGACATCACTCCAGCTTGCACAGGGTTTTGAAACTTGATCCTGTTAATCCATGTTTTCCATTAAGAGACATAGTAAAACCCATTTTAACAAAAATAGCTCAAGATTTTCAGGCATGTACAATTTCCCCTCTTAGCCTTCAGCACCTGGGTCTATCTCCAGAAGACCAGTGATACATTTTTATAGGTTCCTGTACCAGACCCAGCAATTTAGGCATGATAGGCAAGGGACAGTTTACTGAGAAACCCAGAGATCTATTACTGCACATATTGCTCTTTTCATATCCAGAAAAATAAACATGAGTATAAAATCAGATGTTTCTCTTTCAAGTAGGAGTAGAAGCAACACAAATGCAATCGATAAAGAGAACATCTTATGATTTTTCTTTTCCTTTTTTTTCTTTTTTTGGTTTGTTTTAGGAAGTTTTTTGTTATGGTTGTTAATTTGAAGTAAATATAAGTTAAGAACTTGCATTCTCCTTTACAGGGTTCTTCAGCCTTTTCCGTGTGGCTCTCTCATTTAGCTTATTTTGTTTAGGTAAACAGTCAAGTCCAAATGAAAATATTTGTGCCCCATTGTTAGTATGCATCCAAATGTCTCAAGCATTTCTCTTAAATCCATCTGCTCAGAGTCTTTTCTTTCAGATTATCCAGTTTGTGCTCAGTTCTTTCCTTCCTTCTGCATAAAGATTCTTCCAGAATTCTCCTGGAGCAACTGTGCTTTCTAGTTCTTAGATAATTTCTAAGAGAATGTGACAACACCTGCTCTCACCTCTCAGTCCCTATAGGCTGAATCTGAATAAATGATTCAGCACAGATCATCAACTTGACTTTCTCAAAGATTTTGACATTATAACCAACATATATGGCAGAAAGGTTAATTTATCACTTAAGTATCAAGAGGTTTCTTTATAATCTCCATATTCATGAAAACAGAGCAAGACATCATTCAGTGTGGGGATGTCTTCAAAGAGTACTTCATCTCATCTATTTCTATCTGAGAAGACACTTAGAAATCTTCAGAAGCATAAAACACCTAATGCATCCATAGTTTAGTTTTTGTCCCCTCACCCACCCCCACCTACATTCTCCCTGAGCAGAGGTTTATATTTATTAACAATGGCAAATGCCCAGGCCATTTTACTGAGCCACCTCCAGATGAACAACCTGTGAAGAATTATTTTCCCCAAAATCACAATGAACTTTTTGTCTATATTACAAAATTGTAATATTTCAGAATGTGCCAGATGCCTATGGTCACCCAGAGCTCACAAGAAGCTCCACAGAGTTATGAGGTCACACATATCCACTTAAATTAAGCAGTGATGCATATTATATGAAATGCGATTAAAGTGGAATAAAAATGGCTTCGACCCTAAAAATTTCACAACTGCTACTCTAACAGTAGTGATAATGGTCAATAACAAAAGTTTCCAGGCCAGCCCCATGGCTCACTCAGGAGAGTGAGGCGCTGGTAGCGCTGATGCAGACGACACCGAGCCAAGGGTTACGATCCCCTTACCAGTCAAAAAAAAAAAAGTTTCCAATAGTTACTACTCAATCTAATTAGTCACAAAATATCCATTCAAAGAAAAAAAATATACATATATAAAATGAGGACATATCAACTGTGTTAATAATATTACACCTATTAATAATAATACAATATTACTGTATTATTAATAACATTATGTTGCTAACATTACAATAACATACATATTGTATTGCCACACATATAATATACATATTACATTGTTATATTACAATAACAATACACATTGTATTGTTAATGTTATTGTATTATAATGTATTGTTAACAATGTTACATATATTGTATAATTCAATAAAATAATATTTCATAATAGAAACTATCTCCCATGATATGAACAGAATAATATAATTATCAATGTGATTGCACTATTCCCCACTTGTTGAAAATATTTGAGTAAATACCATAGAAACAAATAACATGTCTGAAAAATCAAAGAGCACTTGACTGAGTTTTCTGAGAGCTAGAATCATTATTTTATTTATTTTATTTTATTTTCCTTTTTTGTCTTTTTTACTGACCGGTAACGGGATCGCAACCCTCGGTGTCGTGCCCGTACCAGGGACCGGCAACGGGATCACAACCCTCGGTGTTGCGCCCGCACCGCGCTCAGCCAGTGAGCGGGAACTGGTCTCCACATGGGATCCGAACCCTCGGCGGGAGCGCCGCCGCGCTCCCAAGCGACGCACTCTCCAGTGTGCCACCGGGCCGGCCCTAGAATCATTATTTTAGATAGAATCATGTATCTCTTCTAAAATGGAAGCCCGATGAGGGTGTGTTCTATGTCTGCCTTAGAAATTATATTATCCAGAAAATCTAACTATATTTCTGACACATATGCTCAAACAATTTGTTCAGTAAAGTCTGATGGTCCTCAACATTTTTTCCTGATCTCCATACCTTTAAAAAATAGTATCTTTGAGGTAGGCAGTTGGGAGATGGGGTGGATCAGCGTTTCTGTGAGACATTTGTCCCTTGACCTTTGACAACAGTTCCCAGCAATTTTGCAAGGAAAGATGTTCATTTTATTGCTCCTCCTAAACAGCACCAAGTTTGAGAAATTTTTGTCTGACATAATTCTACAGTGGTTCCAACAGTTACTCTTCATCACATTATCCTATCTGGTTTTCTTCATAGTATTTACCCAATCTCAAATTATGCTGTGAATTCACTGAGTTACTGTCTCTAGTGTCCGTCGCCCACACTAGAATATAAGTTTTCCAAGAGCAGAGACCTTACCTTCCTAATGCACCTCTAAACTCCATACACAGAACAGTGCCAGTAAGATTCAAACAAAGATCACAGTACATATTTGTTAATAAAGGAAATTACAGAAAATAAATGTCTAAATTAGAAGCCTCCATTGTTAGTAAGACACATCAATAAGTTCTTCAGTGAAAAGAAACACTACCACAACATTAAATAGATTTTTTGATTTTAAAGTAAGCTGTATTCTGATTTTAGGAACATTAAAATAGGAATTCTAAAACCAAGACATGTATTTCATCTTGATCTTCTTAAAATTAGTCAAAGATTTATGCAGTTGCCAGAGTTTCTCATCAGCATGGAATAGCAAATGTCATCCAACTATGTGATAAACCCCATGACTCATAAGGAAATAAAGGATTTTAGTTGTTTTGGGCAGGTTTCTGAGTGATAACTACAATTTCTCTTTGGCTTTTAAAAACGTTAAAATTAGCTATTGGCCTCAAAGGTTTTTAGACTAGGAAACACAAATGTAGTCACACCAGTTCATTTTACAGGTGAAAAAAAAAAAAAAAAACAAACTAAGACCCAGATTTTCTCTAAAAGTCTAGAAATGTTTCTCATGGTCATGTCTCCATTTTTCTCAAGGATGCTTTCCGTTTTTCTAAGAAAAAATATTTTGTACAGTGCATGGTACATAAGAAGAACTCAATAAACACCAGTTTCCTTTATTCCTAGACTTATAGATGCTTGGAATAAATAAACAAACAAAAAAACCACTAAATTTTCAAATCTTGTAATAAATCTGACATTACTCCAATGGCTCTTTAAGATCTTTTGTATAGCACTCATTCTTTTATACATACATACATATTCATTCTTATACCATGAAAAGTTACACAAAGGAAAACCAAGAAGTTTCCCGTGACAATTTTGATCTTTTAAAGCTCAAAGTAAGGTTTTGCGCTGAAAGATCATTACTCTTAAAAAATAAATAAAGGGGTGGGGGGAGAGAAAGAATATGAGACAGAATGTGAATGAGGGAGATGTCAACCATTCAGTAGCTCAGCAGCTTCGTCAAGCTCTAGATTTCATTTTAGCCCACACTGCAGAGTTCAACTCTGATCTAACTACTAGCCTGATTTTTGGGTGTCTGTTTGCAGATGCAGTAGAATTATCAATCTGAACAGACACACAATCCGGGTCCAATGTCACTTCTCCTCATTATGTTAATAGTTAATACATGCAAATGAAAACACTCTAGCAATTTGATTTCTTTGAAGATAGTTTGCATATTGTCTTAGCCATAATGACTGTACACTTCTCTCAGCCTCCATTTATGCAAGGGTAGTGTAGTTCATTTTTATCAGCTCAAGTTCATTTTGGCTGCTATTGGAATGTATGTGCATGTTTCTTTTTTACCTTTTGCCTAATTACCATTCAGGTACCATAAGCAGATTTTTCATGCTATTGGTGTTTTTCTTAATTAAGAAACAAATGAATTCTCCCTAGCAAAAAAGATGGAACAACAGAATAAGATGCCAGGGGCTGATGTTCTGTTTCTTAATTGAAGCAGTCCTATTGTTCGGTGTCAGTAGTGAGGGGGCAGAAATGTCGTAAGTGTAGGATATTAATAGTACAAAAATAACATAAAACTACTTTTTAAAATAAAGAAGGAATACAAAAAAAATGCTGTAAGAGCTTTGAAAACATAGATTTTTATCCACATATTAATTCTGACAGTAACAAAGTAGCTTCATTTACAAATCCCTCACACTTAGAAAGCCTGAGGTTCTAACCTCAGTCCTGGAGACATGCCTGCCCCTCTGCTGGTCTAGTTAAGTGTATCCTACTTATTTGCTCTTCATCAATTAAGGAAGCACCCAAGGGAACAATTTGTTTTTTTAATTTGTGAATAAACCATTTCTCTTTCAATTTGCATTCTTCTTTTTCTATCCACAGTAAGATCTCGATGTCCTACCCATACATTCAATATGCATTACTACACCCTTAAAATAAGACACATGTAAATTCATACAGACAATTCTTCCATTTCTCTTGGGATAATGAAAACTTTGAAAAATCAAGGTTGTAGGACAAAGTTGCGTATTTTACTTGCTTCTATACTGATGGCATGAATCTGGACTAGTGAATGGCATAAAAGGATACATATTTTTCCCTTTAATAAAATCTACACACAGATATTCTTTCATGCATGGCTTTATTCCTTTCTCAGGTTACTAACAACTACAATATTATTTAACTCGGTTTTTTTAAAAAATAAAAATCCATTGCTATATTTTATAAGCTAAATCAAATTAAACAAGAGGCATCATATAGTCTAATATGGTATTCTAACAGGGAAAGAACACCATAAAATATGGTCTCTAGATACCAATTTCTAAATTCCTGAGTTTCTATTAACATTGAGAAATTCACACCTGCTACTAAGAGTTAAATAGACTAAAAGGATTTTAAAATATACAAATAATATATATGCAAACAAAACATATCCTCGTGTAGTTTTTTTCTAGAGGGAAGGGGTCCTAAACAATTTGATTTATCATAAATATCACTATGCACAGTGAAAAGTAAAGGTGACCCTGTATTTATTAATATCTGATATTTTATGACACAGTATTGTGGGATATCTTGGAAAATACCTTTAGGTTGCTCTAAAAGCATAAGTCATGGGTTTTGAAAAGTAAGTAAATAATTTTAATTTGAGGTAATTTTTAAAACTTTTTAACAAAGTACAGAAAATATTTCATGAGTCATCCCAATGGATGTCAATCAGACAATATGAAGACAGCACTTTATGGAAAAGAAGGTCTTTGAGAAATAAATTAATAGCACACAAAATTACCTATATATATATGCAATGAAAAATCATTTGTATAAATACTATAATTTTGAGAGTTCATATTTTTGCAAAAGTCATAGGATAACTTTCAAAGAGCTTAAATCACTCACAAAACTTGAAATCCATTGAAACTGTCAAGGAGTCTTCAATCTGATTCTTTTTCATTTCATAACTTTTTTCAAAAAATGTAAACAATGGCCAAAAAAAGGTTTTTAAGTCTGCTTTCTTTATGCTTTGATATATTAGAAGATTTACTTAGACCATCTGCTAAGTTCACCCACATAATAATAAAATGTTACACGATATTCAGCTATTGACTTGTTTTTGATAACATAAACTGAAATGAAGTAAGACCTAGGCACAATACTTTTCTTCACTTTCTTGAGTATCTCTAATATTGGGATAGATGGGAAAGGAGAGAAAAGCAAAGAATTTTGGAGCTGTGAGATTTACCACTTCTCTATATATGGAAGTATGGAGTAGAGTGAATACAATTTTTCTAAAGAGTGTTTCTAGAAACCCATGAATTTTATTATTTCTTAAAATTCTTCAAGAGACTAAAAATGTCCATTATCAATCTTAACCCAGTAGCAAAATGTTTAGAAAACACATTTTTTTTTTACCCCTGCAGCAGTGTGAAGCTGTTGTTGTCTTTCCCCATCCCCAGTCTTAGACTTGCTAACATGGTGTCCCTGCCAAATTCTTGGCATTGGAAGTGAGGGGGAAGAGGCCATACCATAATGTGTTGATAATGAGGAGATAGAAATAGCAAACCAGCTGGATTGTCTTAATAAAGTATGTCTGGGATTTAGAGACACAACAACTATGTGTTCAGGTCATCCAAATGCATTTTAACCAACTGATTTCTTCAATGACCTTTTTAGATACTCTACTCAGGATCTTTCTAAATGGATTTTGTATATTAACTCCAGAACTATCTGAAAAAACGAAACAAAAACCTTTAATACTCTCCTTTTCTGGTAATAATTATTATACCCAAAGCATCTTGTGTTATTTAATACCAAAATTTTAGACAAGTGATCTATAACAGATTTTATAATTTTTAAAATCATTTACTGATTTATACCTATGTACACATATGTGGTGAGTATATTGCATTTTACTATCAATCTATTTTATAAAGCGTTTCTCACTAAGCTCAAAATATTTTTCTCCTTGGGATGAAATATTTATTACTTAAAAAACTACTTTATGGTTATCTGGGCAAAATTATTCAGTTATTTAGAATATTCAATAAGATCTGTCTTTTTATAATATTTACTCCAAATAGGAGCAGTATTTACAAAAAGAAAATACATCATTTAAATATTTGTCTATTAAAATATGAAAGCCAAAGAGCTTTAAAATTATATTTTAGACACCTGAGGATATTTACCACTACAAGAGAACAATTTCTTTTCATAGATTTGACCTCGAAAATTCCAAGAAGTTTTATTAGTGCATGCCTGATACTGTTCTACATGTATTAATACACGCATGTATTAATCTATTAAATCTTCTCAACAGCCCTTGTATAGATCTGTTTAATAACCTCTTTTTTACAAAGGAAGGAAACTGAGTCACCGATTAAGTAACTTGCTCAAGGACATGCGAAAAGGAAGTGGCAGAGCTGGAATTTGAACCCTGATTTAAGACTCTGGGGTTCTGAAACATTAAAACATATTCCCTCTCTAACGAATGATTGTAAAAATCAATCTCCTTCTACATAAAAAGGTAAATAGATGACTTTGTGCCGCATGTCAACTCAGGTACCATTTGATAGGCAGCCATTGCATTTTGTGTCTTGTTACTATGTAATTTTACTTACACCCTCATTTTCAAGTAAATAGCTTGCAAAGTTTATTCTTAGAACATTCAAGCCTCGGGGCTATCACATTTCCAAAGGGTGGCTGAGGAGGGGCAGCATACCATTTGATCAGAATACACTGCATGTTATCAGGCCACTAGATTCTGAAAACAGATCCTACTAACATCAATAATCCTGATCACTCTTCACTCCAGAAATTATGTATAGTCTTCAGGGCAGAGGTAGTTCTAACCAGATCATCATCAATACTTTACTTTACTAAGGCCTTCTCTGAGTCTATTTTAATACTAATCACTAGCTTTATCATCACAAAACCACTTGTAGCTTTTCAACCAGTGATGGTTGGGACATCAGCAGGCCACCTGGGAGCCAGGGGCTGAATCCACTTTGGATTTGTTTTCCTCTGATTATTTCCTTTACTTTTCTGGGATTTTAAGAATAGAATTCTTGACAGCAAGACATACCTCAAGAGATCAACTCCATTATGTTTCCAACCATTTGGTTCTCCGTTTGTATAAAGTCACCTCCTAATACCACTGATTAGATGAATTTACCTCCGCCAGACCATGCATCTGGGTAGCACCTGTCTCCAAACAGAATGTAAAACACAAAATTACAATAAAATCTTCAACACCACCTGGGTTGTTCAGAATCCATGAGAATGAATTGAATAAAACTGACTTTTTGGTCATATGTGCTAACAAAGCTAAAAATGCTGGAAGACCCAAACAGGTAAAATCAAACTTAACTAAAAGCATTAATTTTTCTAAGCTCTAGTTTCTTTCAAATGAAAGAAACAAATATTTCACTGGTTTTCAGGTTATACTTTTCCCTCAACGCCATATGTTACTTCTATCCTAACTTTATGTCCACTTCTTTAAAATTATTTCACAAAAATTTAACATATTTTACTTCCTTTCCAATCTGTAGTAATTATCAAAGGATATTTTAGTGACATTTCTGAATTAAGACCTTCCTGTTTTCTTCAGAGGCACCCTTCTTCAGTCCACTGGCTCTCTAAGCGTCAGTCTGTGCCATGCACTGATTCATTCCCTGCTTCTGCTGCTGCCGCTACTGCTTTCCATAAGAACACATGAGATAGCTTGAAAAACCGTCAAGGATACAAAATCCCTAATAAGGTGCAAAAGTCCACTGGCTCTCTAAGCGTCAGTCTGTGCCATGCACTGATTCATTCCCTGCTTCTGCTGCTGCCGCTACTGCTTTCCACAAGAACACATGAGATAGCTTGAAAAACCGTCAAGGATACAAAATCCCTAATAAGGTGCAAAAAAAGAGCAACATATTTGGCCCAGAACCAATTTAAAATTATGTCCACATATAATATGGAGACTAAAAAAATGACAGGCATCTTAAAATCAGTCAGAAGGTAAAACATTTGATATGAGTGAAAGATGAACTATTTTGGGCAGAGAAGGACCAGATTTCTGAACTCGAGAAAACAACGTCATGGGGATAAACTTTTTTTGTATAACAGAGTCTATAACTACATCAAATTTTAAAGAGTAGGTCTTTCATCTAAAACCAAACTATCATACACAGTTAATCTGAGGTTAATAACATAGCCATGACCTGTGCTGAGAATAGAGAGATACAATACTTTAAAAGGCAATATATTTAAAATATTTTTCTCTGTGTTATTTCCTTCTCTAAAGTAAAACAGAGCTTAATCTTCACTAAAGTGCTCACTTTTGGTACATTCTCATATAAGTTTAATGAGGACAACAAAAAAATTTATCATGATAGCTATTCTTCCCTGTATTAATGTCTGAATTAAACAGATATTGAAATATTTTATCAAATATTTTTCCATCTCCTACTCTTTCTTCCCATCCCCCAACAGCATTTCTATCCTCCCTATCTTCCCCTCAAATACACAACCAAGGAGAAGATGAGTAATTTAAAATGTAGTTAAAATGGCAAAATATGCCTGATTATTTTCTGACCCAAAACCCTCCACAACAACAGGATTTATTATTAGTAACAATACTGATAGTGGATGACAATAACATATGCACTTTCCAATGTATGCTTTCAGTGTTCATTTTTATTATTGATATTAATTTGTAACATTAAAATTATAATTGGTTAAAAAACTAAAACAATATTAACAGGCATACAATGGAAAGGGAGTCTGTGTGATAACATTAAAATTATAATTGGTTAAAAAACTAAAACAATATTAACAGGCATACAATGGAAAGGGAGTCTGTGTGATACTTCAAACTCGCAGGCCAGAGAAAAGCATCAACAATAAATTCCTGCACACTTTTTTCAGAAATTTTTTTTGGAAAAAAATATATGTGTATCTACTATCTATTCATTCTTTTCATTAAAAAAAAAATAATACAAGGACGGGCATGTCATACTGAATTTTTTTTTTCATTATGAATCTTCGAGGTATTTCCATGTCAGCATGGGCATATCTGTCTTATACTTTATAACACATGAGAGGGTTTTACCATAATTTTATTTAACCCATCCCCTATTAACGGACATTTAGGTGATTTCTAACTTTTTGCTATTACAAACTATGCTGTAAGGAACATACATATGAGGGTTTCTACAGGACACGTGGGAATTGCTGGGTCAAAAGTATATGTGCAATTTTAATTGCTATAAATTGCCAAATTTTCTTTCACAGAGGTTACAACTATCGGCAATCTTAGTCACAATTACTCTGCCCACTTGCTATTGAACAGTTAGCCTTCTCGATATTCAGTTATAAAACTAGGCTAATGAGTATGAATGAATAGAAAGCTAACACCAAAGACAATCTCAAGAGTTAAGTACAAACAGATTCAATTAAAAAGATACTGCTCTGTTCATTTATTTTTGCATGTTTTGTCTAGCCTCAATAAAATATTCATGTAAAACTATTGAAAGCACTGAGTGATTTGTTGTAGCCATCAACTAGTGTGCTGTTATTAAGTCTGTTCCTAAAAGCTAGAATATAGCACAGAAGATCGAAGGTTGAATTCCAGATAACTTTAATTTTGTTAAATTTTACAATTATTGTTAAGTGAAGCCCATGGTCAGTTCACATGTTTCCTGTCCTCTCCCACTTCCAAATTGTAATTTAGTTTGTTTAGTTTTTGTTGTTTATTTGTTTGTTTGTTTTTCTTGGTTATGAATATTCGTGAGATACAAAGCTGATTGTCCCCCCTTGTGCCCTAGATGTGAAGGCAGCATGCACATTACCACAAATTGCAATTGTACTCCGTGTCCCCAACCCAATTATCCCCCACCTCCCTCCCCCTCCCCTGTCTCCCACTCTACTTTGTAGCCCTAGGTATGTTCTCTCCCTCTGCAAGTCCAACACACCACTGTGGTCTATCTTTCCTTCCTTCTTTCTCTCTTAGCTCCCACTTATAAGTAAGAACATGCGTTATTTATCCTTCTGTGGCTTGCCTATTTCACCCAACATAAGTTTCTCCAAGATCATCCATGTTGTTGCAAATTTCATTCTTTTTTATGGCAGAGTAGTATTCCATGGTGTATATATACCAGTTTCCTTATCCAATCATCCATCAATGGACATTTAGGTTGGTTCCATATCTTGGCTATTGTAAACAGAGCTGTGATGAACATGGGAGTGCAGGTATCCCTTGGACATGATGATTTCCATTCCTCTGGGTATATACACAGAAGTGGAATTGCTGGATTGTATCTAAGATCTATCTGTAGTTGTTTGAGAAACCTCCATACTGTTTTCCATAGTGGTTGTACTAATTTACAGTCCCACCAACAGTGCAGGAGCATTGCCTTCTCTCCATATCCTCGCCAGCCATCTGATGTTGGACAAAAGCAACAAAAATCTACATTGCATCTTCAATAAGTGGTGCTGGGAAAATTGGATATCCATATGCAGAAGAATGAAACTAGATATGCACCTCTTACCATATACTAAAATCAACTCAAAATGGATTAAAGACTTAAGTATAAGACCTGAAACTGTAAAAGTACTAAGGGAAAACATAGGTGAAACACTTCAGGAACTAGGTCTGGGCACAGACTTTATGAACATGAGCTCAAAAGCACAAGCAACAAAGGAAAAAATAAAGAAATGGGACTATATCAAACGAAAAAGCTTCTGCACAGCAAGAAACAATAAACAGAGAAAAACGACAACCTACAGAGTAGGAAAAAAAATTTTGCTAACTATGCATCCAACAAGAGATTAATATCCATAATATACAAAGAACTCAAGCAATTACACAGCAAAAAAACAAATAACCAAATTTAAAAATGGGCAAAGGAGCTGAATAGACATTTTTCAAAGGAAGACATACAAATGGGCAACAGGTACATGAAAAAATGCTCAACGTCATTAGTCATGAGGGAAATGCAAATTAAAACCACATTGAGATATCACCTCACTCCAGTTAGACTGCTATAATAAAAAAGACAGTGAATAACAAATTGCAATTTGATAAGGCCATATAATTTATCAAGCAAATTCAAAATATACTAATCAAGCTCTATTTCTCAAAACCTGCAATGAAATATTTTTCAAAATTGGGAAATATTTTTTCATAATCTGACTAACCTAAAGGATGAGTCCAAGTTCTTTAACTTGGTACACAAATCTTAAAAATCTGAGCCCAAATCAACTCTCAAACTGCATTCTCTTTCATTCTTTTCTATGCACTTTCATTTTGGGCACAAGTATTCACTGAACCTTGATAATGGCATGCTCTTTAATGCCTTTCTGCTTTGGGCCAAGCTGTTTATTCAGCTGGGATGCAATTCTCTCTTATCTTGACTAGCTCTCCTATTCATCCTTCAAAACCCAGCTGAAATAAGACCTCATCTTAGAGGCTTATCCTCACTCACCAAGCGCCCTCATCACTTTATACCTCCAACTCTCATGTGTAATTGTACCTTTCTCCTTCACTATTTAATGCACTACTTGAGGAAAAAGACCATAGTTTGTTCATTTTTGTATTCTCCCCTCCCCATGGGTTAACACAATACCTAAAATTGTTACTTACTATATGTTTGTTGAATGAGTGGAAGTTTTAAGTTAAATTTAAAGCATGGGGTAACATTTTTTTCTTGCAGGAAAAATTGCAAAACCACTTGTTAAAAGATATTCCACAGGAAATGATGTGTATTTTTAAAAATTGTTCATTTGTTAGTTCAGCTAATACTCTTGGAGTGTCTGCTATGTGCCAGGTACTCTTCTCACAATTGAAGGTATAGAAGTGAACATGACTGGGTCCCACACCCATTGAAAAACATCTAATCTACAGGTAAATAAACCAAAAAATACATAAATAAGTTAAATTCAGATAAATATATTTGCAATAAAAGTAAAGTCATGAGCTAGAGAGCAACTTGAGCCATGTAGGGAGACAGGTAACTCTAAACACGGGGCATAGGGAAGGACTTTCTGAAGAGCTGATATGTCGAATGAGAAGTAAGTGATAAGAAGCAGCCAGTCACATGGAAATCTACGGAAAGAACATTCCAGAAAGAGGGGCAGCTTGGCCTGTTCAGAAAGAAAAAGATGATCCGTAAGGATAAAATGTAGTGAATGCAAATGGTTTAGGGAGGCCAGGGTGGGAATTAGGAAGGGATGTCATACATGGTGGTGGTATGCTTGGTGATCAGGTCAGATGCCAGAACAGGCCATGAAGGATGTGAAAGGCCATGATAAAAAGTTTGGATACTAATTGCAAAGGACATCCACTGGAGAATTTAAGGAAAGTGATATGATTTGATTTATGTTTTTGAAGAAATCAATTTAGCAAATAAAAATGAAATTGTTCCTATTTTATATGGTTACTCTTTTAAATATAACAAGTAATCATATAGATTCCTATACAGAAATTCTTCAGAGAGTGGTCTTAAAGTTTTCAAGGGGCTATGAAGCCAACTGAGAATATCATAAAATCCTCTTCCTAGAAAAATTCTTGAATACATAACTTTTTGCATAAAATGTGTGGATATTCACAAACTCTTCAAAGCCTATAGATCCCAGGCTAAAAATCCTTGATTCGGTATGTAATAATATTTCTCTCTTAGGATTGTAAGAACAATGTGCAGTCAACATCTGTTTCACATCCTGTAATATCTAAGAGATTATTTTGCAATATAAAGAACACTAGTACTAACCACAGTTTGGAGAAAACAAATCCCCTAAGATCTGCCTTAGTAACACTCCACACCTGAACCTCATTGTTCTTATTTCTTCAAAATGAAAACTTCCAAACCAAGAGTCAAAGAATGTCAGAGTGAATGTCAACTAAACAGTCCAGCCACTGCATCCCAAACTCACAATCTTCCTTAAATGAGATTTCTGAGCCTGTAGGACTAATTAAGAAATTGCCATCTAACTGACTAACTAGCTGATGCTTATTTTCCATTTATAAAGACTGCTGATCATAATTATTTTTATGATGCAATATCTTTTCATTTGTCAATCTTATTTCCCTCAATGTATACTTAGTAGTTTTTCAAATATAGCTTACCGATATAGTTTTTTAAATTATGCAATTCAAAACCAGATAGAATAACAGAATGAAACAAACAAAAATAATAAAGGGAGAAAAGGAATGAAAAGGAAGTATTAATCTATCATATTAAGTGTGCATGTGTTTACACAGAATAAAAGGTTAATAAACTTGTGAGAGATTCTCATGGATACTGAAAAAACTAAATCCTATCAAAGCAATTTGAATTTGACAACTGTTACACTGCCTTAAAATAAAATATCATTTTAATTGTACAATTGAGAAATCACTGACTTAAACAGTTATTTTATGAGGAAAATCCACTTTTGTTCTCTTTTCCCTCATGTAGCAAAAGTGTTGACCACTATTAGCTACCATGAGTAAGTAATACTACTGAACTCCCATCAGTAATGTGACCATCAGAACAAGATCACTAAAGATGCCTGAATCATCTTTACTGTGAATGTTTTTGTAACCATACCTATGATGATTCCTCACTATTCCTGAAATAGATATACATATAGAATACATGTAATATACATGTGAAAAATATATATGATATATATACACATATACATATATAAATAAACATATATACACACATGCATATAATTGTTTTGTTCCATATAAATGTATGTAGAAGAAACCAGATCACTTTTCTTATGGCACCTTTCTTGGAAGTATTACTAATCACTGCTGAAATGGCCATTGGTCCACCTTCCCTGATCACTTATTATGAGTACCACTTCAGGTTTCGGCACAGTGCTTTCATACAGTATTCCAGTTATACTATCAGCAATATGGCACCTTGCAGAATTCATCTTGCTGATATTAAGCCTACATTATTAGCAGAGGCCCAACTGTCTTTTGGAGATCTGACCCATAAAACTCCGAGAAAAGTGATACATCATAGAGGATTTCTAGAGTATCAAACTGTTCTAGGTCTAAATTCAAATCCAAGCTGTCCAAATTCTAATTCTGTAACACTTGTATTAATTTTCATGGCTAACACTAGAAAACATTTTATTCTAAAACTAGCTATTCTTGTTTACTCCTTCCTTCCTTCTTTCCTTCCTTCCTTCCTTCCTTCCTTACAAGGATATTTATCCTATTAATTACGTTCCAACTCCGAAGTGTTCTACAATGTTGTTCTATAGTAGCACACAAACTAGCTAACTCATATATTTTTAAAGGGATTTTAATATGTGTTAATTTCCATTATTGAAATCCAAAGAAACATTCTAATAACCCTATCACTAGCAAGATCAAAGTTCAGCAAATTACAACACAATCACCCACTAACCATGGACCTTTATAATATATAAAGTTCTCCGATTGTGCCAACCAAGATTTCCCCAAACTCTGACATGTCTGTATCTTGTACTAGAAAATTTTAAATCTGTGCTTCTCAGAATCTATAATACCCAAACACCTGAAGCCAACAACTCTAGATTAACTTATACAGTAATCTTCCCCTCAGGAAACCTATATTTCTCCAAAAAGTATTAAAATTATTGTTTTAAAAAAATACCAAATTTGACCAGTTTAAGTGCTATGATGTTTTATAATGCTTCGAAACTCATAAGATTAAAATCAAATGAAATATGCAAAAAGTCATTATAGGTTGTAAAGTATTATATAAAATATGACCTAATTATCAAATAAACATATGCCCTTGCCCATTAGTATATAAACAATATAAAAACATTAAATTAAAACAAAGAGGTGGGTGGTCACACATTTCTGTTTGTAGACTGAATCTTCATGCCTTTAAGTGACTATCAAATGTTAGGGCCTGGACCTAAAAAAGAAAGAATGAAATATTAATAATGTCCCACCTTGTGGGAGCTGGACATTACTTGACACTACACAGAAACCGACCTTTTTGTCCTTCAGGCTTGCCTACCAGGCCCCATCTTCTATCGCAAAAGCCAAATCATCTGATCCCAAACTAACTGTCAACTGCCTGTGATGGTGGAGAAGCCAGACATCAATCAATCAGGTTTTATCAGACGCTCTCTTCGTTTCTCTGTTGTGCTCATCTTATCATCTGACCCAGTTGTAGCCCTGACTTCAGAAGCTTAAGCAACTTGATGACAAAATATGCACCCGTTTGTCCAAGATGCACATTGTTAAGAAGTGAGGTGATATTTTTAGCAGCTACATAATATATTTGCAAGTGAACTCTTGAATATTTCAGATTTATATAAGTCCCATGTTGGTCAGTCTCTCCTGCACACTGAGTCTGCACTTGGCAGTAGGAGGCCCAATACTTCCAAAATATGCAAGAGTACTTACACACAAGTGATATGTCACTGAAAAATGTGGTTATTTTTATGTCAGTATAGGCAGAAAGGCTATCAAAATGAGAATTAGAGAATGTCACTTCAAGAAGAGAAAGAAGACCTGATTGATAAATGTTCACAATACAAATTCAGACAGTTTTATCCCAAATAAATAAAAGTAAATCAGAAAATTAAAAGCCCATTTGTATTGACAGTAGTTTTGGAGAAAAAAATGTTTAAACCTTCAATGCTACTACCAAATCTGTTAGCTGACCTACTATTCTACTGGCATACTACAGAACATACTCCTATACATTAATTAGTTAAGTAAAGAAACAATTATGACATAGATCATGAATTTAAGTTTTTTAAATTCAAAGTAAATGTTCGTTCCATAATTTCTACACAAAAATGAGAAGAGTAAAATATGCATCTATTTTATAGGGATAAGTATTACATGTTGGTATAAGTAACTGTCTTCTTGCTTAACTTTATCTTCTTTTTTCCTCAAAAAGCAATTAGTTAAACTTTTAGATTTTCCTTAAAATCAAAACAACCTTCATAATGAATAAGATTTCCACTAATAGGCAACGTTGTCAATATACCATCCATGTCTCAATAATATATTCACTGAACATAATATATTTTGAAAACCTTTTAAAAGCAGCAAAAAATTTATCCACATAATTTATTCATGTAAATGCATACCTTAATCATGTAAGTTTGGTCTACCTAACACCACAAAGTATTACAGTGATATATTTTGAAATGAATAAAAATGCACACTATGAAAGTAATTTGTAGATGGTGAGAAAAACATAATTCCAAAAGATTCTCACTGAATTCACAGGGTTTTATAAAAACAAATGTCTTGAACTTCTCAGCGCACACAGTAAGCAAGAAGGCTTACAAGTACGTGAAATTTTACATTTTGGAGACATTAGACATGGGAAACTAAACAAGCCCCCAGTTTTAATATGAAAAAAAGTTTCCTTTTACATTATTGTAAGAAATGAAAAAATACATTTAAAAATGTTCTTGAATACCAAGTATGCTAAAATTAATCTATGAACAGATTCTATCAATTCATTATAAATAATCAGATCTTTTAATCAAATTGTATGGTAAGATTTAAAGCCATTCTTCCAAATTAGGTAAGCTAAATGTAGAAAGCAAGGGAGAAATGGACAACATTGAGTATATTTAATTATTATTTACAATTATTATTTAATTATTATTTTTATTGTTTTTTAAACTACTTAAAACTATATGATTTTTAGCTAGTTTTCTGCATAAACTGAGGGGAATTTAACCCCCAATTGAACTTGAAGACTTATGTATTCACTATTTTTAACCTTCTAACCCCAGTTTATTTCAGGCTCCCAATAATTTTAGGTTATACCACACTGAAGCAAATACAAGTCTTTCTTCAAGAGCATACCATTATTAAATATTCAAGGAAATGTGCAATAAGGAAATTAAAAGTTAAAAGTTCCAGATTAATAAAAAATAAAGAACAAATATTTGCCTCTAACTCTAAATTTTGTAATTAACTCTGTACCCTGTTCAAGTTTAAAGACTTTTCCAAATTTGTGACAAATGTTTTAGAGATTACAGGTGAAAAATCTATGTTGATTAACTTACACTTGTAAGAAACCTTCCATATGCAATATTACATAGATGTCAACTGATTGAAAAATTTTTTATTCTCTCTATAAGAGATGCTCACAAAAGTTTTTAAAATGTAGATTAGACCTATTCATATCTTCAAAACAGTGTTCTAAGAAGAAAATCAACTGAAAAATAACATTAGATAGATCTTCCAACAGATGCCCATTAAAAGGTAATTTTCAGATGCATTTTAAAATTTAAGCAAAATAAAATGTAGCTTTTTAATGGCCCACACAAAAGCTAGGTGTTAAAGCTTTTTGTTCAGGCTATTAAAATTATGTATTTTTGTGACTGACTATGTGTAGACTATTATATTATATATTTGTAAGTTGTTTATGATAAATCTCACATTACCAAAAGCCAAATCATGTACATGAAAACATCAGACTAACACCATTCAACAGCATCCAGCATTTCAAAGGGAAGCATTTTCACAAATAAAACTAAACCAGTCAGTGGCAGATGCCCAGATGACATGAAGGTTTATTTAATACTAAATATTATACTAGTGTGTCCAATATTCCTTGCTTTATATACATAGGAGTATTACCAGAATATTAAATAATAAATAGCATTACCTTGCAGGCTATATGAAGAGTTGACTCCTAGCTATTATATGGACAATGCCTGGAATGAATGAATAATTATATGGCATTGGTTATAGCTACCAGGCACTAAACATTCATTTTTAAAATTTCCCAAATCATAAGATGCATATGCAGTTTCTCCATACACAAACATTTAAGTTTATTTAGTGCCTCCAATCTTTAAGAGTACAGCATTTTAGGCACCATTTCTAAATCTAGTTTTACCTTGTAGCATAACTTTTTTTTAAAAAAAAGATGAATTTCCAGATATTTGATTTACAAAAAAATGCTTGTTTTAAGTGATCAGTCTATCTTAAGATAGCAAAATAGCATGTATTTCATTTACTTGCTTTAGAAACTTATGATAATTTATTATCTTTGCAAACATTCTTCAAAGACATTTATCCCTACAGCTTATTGTTTATGATTTTCCCTATTAGGAATGAACATTTGTTAATATTAAATTATTGCCAGATAAATTCCTTTTTTGGACTTGAAAATCCACAACAAAACTCTCTTGCCTTTGACATAGGGCTAGTTATCTCACACCCATCATGAGGCAAAACTGCTCCTCAAAGGTACTTTTTATATAGTGGATATTATAATAAGGGACCAGGTAAAAAGGGATGAAAGAGAAAAAATAACAGCCTTTCATTTTAACATGTGAAATCTTAACCAAAACCAGTTCTATCTAGTAATTATCATATTTTCATTTTTAGAAGTATTTGTCAAAAGCACAAGTTACTAAAGCTTTAATAATCCTGATTAGACAATTCTTCTCTACCTTTTTGTCACGTCAAGAAGACAGTCTGACAGCAATGGTATGACACCCTCTCAGACAAGCCTCTCAGCATTAATATTTAAATCTTACCTATCCCTTGTGATTGGAATTCAGCCTCTATTCACAAACAAAAACTAAATCAATGTTCTTAGAGTTCAAACTAGATCCCTAAACAGTTTGCCACTCTCTATGCACAGATAAGATAAACTTTCTTTGACCCAAGAGATGAAGTTGCCATGACGATCAGAGAGTCCACTTTCTATATTGATATTTTGCTGATGTAACAACAAATAGAACCAGATCCTAGTGACGATAATGGTGATTAATTAATACTAATATTGATCCCTACAAGCAAGAGACAAGGCTATTAACTTGAAGCCTGAAAAGTCAATTGTTACCTGTGGCAGAGATACTAGGAGCTGATTTGGAAGCATAATAAACAAATGTGCTATCTTTATGCTAATACCTTCAAAGAGATAGTTCTCTCCAGAATGCCAAATATTGCCATATCTGGTTTATTAATTTAATTGGGTTTCAGAATGTAACCTTATTGAATGATACATACTTACCCCTTTATCTACGGTGGAAACACATTCTCTGGCGACTGAAGTAACGGACTTTTGCTGCTATTCATTTGGTGAGAGAATGAACTGATAATTTTACACAGTGGCAGTCGCTAAATTAGACCGGATTTCAAAAACATCTGCAGTGTGCCACTGAAATGTCCAACTAGTCCTTTGCAATTGCAGAAGTAAGAAAAAAATCCAAGGGGATATGACTTAGAGGATAAAAACTCCAAAGTTAACATATCCACTCTCACTTTTTAGGGAACAGATTGCATAAAAGAAAGGAAACTATTCTTGAAAAATATTTTTTATTCCCACATAAACCTAATTTTAGATTCTTCACACAATTTAGCTAAACATCTAAAAACTTCCTCTAAATAGGATCACTTTCTTTAAAACCTGAATATGCATTAAGTCATTTTGAAGGAAATTTCAATCGGGAAGATGTTTTCTTGAAATGTAAAAATAAAGTACACAAAAGAAAATTAGTTTTTTCATTTAATATCTTTTGAACAAAAGTTACATATTTAAATAGGGGTGTGATTAAAATGTAAATGACACATCCATTGTTGATTTGCCCTGGTTATGGAGAAGAGCAAAAACATTGATATTAGAAATCCATACATAGAGTCCCAAATACCTCATTTTAGTTAATATGTTAGGTTTAATTTGTTCTAATGAAATTTTTTCCAGTGGTAATAACTAATAGCAAAATGGATAATTAGAGTTTCACTTTTTTTAAAAAACATTTGAAGGAAGAGCTAATTAGTTCTTGGACAGTCAATCCTCAACCAGCAGAAATAACATGGACGTAGAAGGCCTTGGACAGCTCATGAACAAGAGAAGCGAGTTACCTTAACTGTAATACAAAGTTAACTTAATGCACACTACTATATAGGTATGAATAGATAATAGATAGGGGTGAAACATAGATATAGATCCAGGATTGACAATTGATTTGATCAATGAACATCTTAATTTACCCAGGATTACCCCAAAACAAAGCTATGTATAAATCTTTGCATTAATCCTTATACATATAATAAAATTTTAATTTAGCAGAATGTAAAAATCAGGAGCAAATCATCTAATTGCGTTGTCTTCCTTCAAAACAAAAGCACCAACTTAAATAATAGAAGGCAAATCGCATCATATTTTCTATGTCTATAATTAAATAACTTAAGAAATAAAATTTCATTCTACACAAACTTATTGGTAATCTTTGATGCCTAAAATGAACATTGATCTCTTATGTGAAATTCAAAGAGATGCGTTCATTCATTGTAATTGAACAGATACAATTATATTTCATTAAGGTCTCAAACTACAATTTATAGAAAATTCTAACTTGTTTGTTCATTTTTTAAAAAATATTGTGATATATAACATTAAACTTCATAAGTCTTCTTACTCCATAATTTTATAAATGAACTACTTTGAAACTTATCATAAGTGGAAAACATAAGAGCTGCTCTTTTAATTCCAATTCATATCGCCAAGATTGAACCCTACACTCTTTTACAGCAAGCAGAGAT
>NW_007735036.1:71731-83960 GCF_000696425.1 Galeopterus variegatus
GACCCCGTCCCTTGGCCGCCAGTCACAGTATAGGCCTGTGGCCAAGACCCACTTCCGGTACTTGCTGGAGGGATGCTGAGACGTCCTCCTGGCAAGTGCACAGATGGTGGGGGATGGAGTCCGGATGCCGAGACTTAGGGCGGGTCAAAACAATGACTGCTGAAGCGTAAACTGTGCTAATTGCTGGGGACAAAGGGAGAGCCAGGCCCTGGTGGAGTGTGGTGGGTGGAGCACAGTAAGTGAGGGATGACTTATATTGCTCACGGATTAATGTCAAGCGGGGCCGCGCAGCTCTCGCTCTGCCGCGGGAGGTGGCGAGGCGCGCGAGGGAGGGGCGCGCCGGGGCTGCGGGGAGGGGAGACTAGTCCATCAGCGAAAGGAGGATTGGCTGCATCCAAAGCCAGTCCGGATGCAAACTAGGGCCCCGGCCTGGGTCGGGTGGAGTGCAGGGGATCACGGCGGGGCTGGAGGGTGGAGGTGGGTGGGAGTTGAGGGGGAGGCGTGGGGAGGGTTTGGAAGGGGGCCACCTTCTGCAGTTGTCACCGCGTCAACGCTGGGCAACTGCCAGAGCACCCCTCCCCCGTTCCAGGCAACTTCTTCCAACATCCCCCTCCCAGGGACCCCAACTCTCGTCTCTCACGCCTCGCCCATCTAGCGGGGCACAAAGAAATCTGTCTCTCCATAAACTTTGTGCTTCCAGTGACGCCGCCCCCTCCCCTCACCCTTCCCCCCCACCCCCGCCCTTCCAGCTTCTTGGCAGGAAGGTTAGGCCACTGGCAGAGTCCTCGGCGAGAGCCAGCTGATCGCAAATGCCAACTGTGTGTCTTGGGGCCAGTTAAGTCCTCTCATCTGCCCAGGCTCTCAGGAGACCATTTCATGGCTCTCAAGGCTCCCTGGAGACCGCCGCGGGCACGGACCATCCCCCACTTGGCCCGCAAGAATGGGGTGCTGGGCAGCGCGCTCAAAGTGCTCTTTCCAACCTCGAGTCCATTTTAAATTGTAAAATTCCCGAATTGGAAGGCAGACAGATATTTTTTCTTACATCAAAAAGGAGGAGCGGTAGCTAGGTGATTAGCTGTAGGTGGGAAACGAACCATCTCTCGTAATACTAACTTGGTGAGGAATCTGTCCAAGTACTGCAGTCCCACCCGCCCCCTGACCTTTAATTCTCTTAGTTCTTCTGCCACAGGGAAGCACCGAGCGACTAATAAAAGATTTGATCTTGCCATAATTTCCCAAGCAGGTAAGACCCAATAACTATTTCATGGTTCTTTAGCTTCTAAAGTTTTGTTTCATTCTTATTCAATTATTGTATGTGTAGTATGTCGGAAACTGCAAGCCAAAGGAGAGCAAATTTTGAGGTGATTTGCATAGTTATTATTTTGGCCAAGTTAAGCTGTGTGAGGTTAGCTTAGTTTCTTATAGTTTCACATGCAATGAGTATTAAATATATTCTCCCAGGTGGGCGGGAAGGAGCTTCTATCCAAGTGGCAGTGGAACTGGCCGCTTTATGTGATCAGTATTTACTAATAAACTACACTGCAGTTGACACGTACCCCCAGATATTGCTGACTTTTCCTCTGGGAGGTTGTGAAATCAACCATTCTGATCCAGAATTGTGTCCCCCTTTGTTTGGTTTACTAGCATTACTGTGGGCCCCACCAAACTTGATACTCTAAGTGGGTCTGGGGGCCAGCACAGAGCCTGGGCTGAGTGAGCACAATGTGGGTTGCTCAGTGTGCAGGAGGCAATGTAGTCAGTGTCGTTTATAAACCCATCAGGACATCTTCTGGAAGGTGTAAAGAGTTGCCTTGTGAAATGTATGGCTAAAAGAATCTTAATACAAAGCTGAAGACCAATTGAGAATTTTATTACATTACCATTAGTACTATTACCATATGAGGTTGTAAGAATACATGGTCCTTGAAGTGGAAAATTCACTAAACGACAAAAGTCCCTCCCCTGAAGATCCAACAAATTAAGGCCGTAAGTACCATAAAAACAAGGTTATTTGTGTTTGTGTTATGGAATGAATAAGCAGACAGAGAACTACAGATTTTACCTCCTTCATTTCCAATTCATTACAGTTAAATTGGTGTGCTTAGAATCGGATATATTGTACATGATGGTTTTTTAAGATCTTTTTACAGAACTGTCTGACTTTTTATGTCACCCAAAAGGAATGCCCATTGGAATTAAAATATCATAACAGTTAGTGTTTCTTTTGGCATTTGAAATATATATGCAAAGCAGAGGAGAAACTAATAAATCTCAGCTAAATATTCAGTTTAAAAGCTAAAAGGAACAAAAGTCAAGAAATTCAATGCAAGGTTGATAAAATAACCAGAATGCATTATTAGAAATAGATATTAGTTAATCTAAATTTATAAATATATATTAATTATAGTCAATATAAATGAATTAAACTAAGGATTACTATTACATTTTGTATTTTCTCATCATTTTTAATGAGAATGTTAATGATATTTAAGGTTCAATTTTTCTTTTTTCTAGCTGAACTCACTAAGGTTATGAAATAAAAAGACAGCAAAACTTATAAGCAATTATCTCTGTCCAAATGGATATAGCAGCCCCAAACCACAGCTACATGACTATCAAACAATGATTATGAAAACCACAATTGAGAAAAGCATCAGGGAATGATATTGCAAAACCACAGCAACGAATGATTCTGTGATATTGAAAACCACAATTCACAACTAATACTCTGTGTATCGCAAATTACTGTTTAGCTATAAATGTGCAAATGTATTAGTAACAGCACAAAATAATTTCTCATTTACTTAAAAATGAATTATTCACTTTCTAGATTCACCAATTTAATATCTACTTAATGGTTTGTTTAGAAAAGTTTCTGCTTTAAAAACAAATCATTTAAAATCACATAAAATGTCAGTTAGTTTAAAAGCAGAAGACATGCAAATTTTAATAACATTTCCTCAAATATTAAAAGAATTGATCTGAAATCAAACTGAGATAAAAAAAAAAAAAAAACACCTACCTCAGTCTAGCTTCATAAAGTTCTTTGGAAATGAAAGGTATGTAAGTGGAAACTGTTTATGGAAAAAAGGCTCAAAGTAACATATTACAACTTCAGTGAAAATATGATTGTATATGTTTTTAAGCAGTCATTTTACTTAGAAAATATCTGACAATAAATGAGATCCCAGTACCAAAACTATTTTAATATGCAAAATCAAGTGTGTATTTACAAATAAATAAAATGATATTATTTGCAAGTTTATTTGGTTGCCAGATTTTGCAAATTAAAATACAAAATGCCCAACTAAATATGAATTTCAAATGAGCCACAATAATTTTTAGTATAAGCATGTTACATGCATTATTTGGTACATACTTATCCTAAAAACAATTATAGCTTATCTGAAATTCAAATTTAACTGGCATCCTGTATTTTATCTGGCAAACCTACAAGTTTAACATTTTAGCATTTTCACAAATTTATGGTTGTTTATAATATTGTTTATAGAAAAGGAAGAGAAACCCTAAAATGCTTCCTAAAGACATAAATATATTTAATTTTTGAACATTATATTATTTAGGGAAGGCAAGATAGGAGGAGTAGATTTCTCTGCAAAAATTCTTACTTTATTTGGCACAGTACAGAAAAGTACTCTCAGTGTAAATGGATTGCATTCATGTATGTCTTACTCTTGGATTTGTTCTTAAAATGTGTTTTTTCCTCCAAGGGATCGGCAAATTGATAAAGCAACCTCCCAGGCCACATCTTATTAGGCAGCAAGTGGCAGCAAGCTGCCTTCTTTATTATAAGAGTAAACAATATCCAAAAGCTTCAGAAAGACTTAATTTTTTGCCCTTGTATCCTCACCAGAAACTGAATACAGTTTATCTGCCTTGATTTAAGATTGTGACGCTGAATTGAACAAAAATGTAGTATGAAAATAGTGTTTAGTATTTGTGTATCTTTATAATTTCAGCAGTTTAAAAATAAAAATCAACAAATTCATCTAAATGGTATTCTTATTTTATAACTATGGAAAGGACTATCTGTTTACTTGCAAAGGAGCCCAGGTCTTTGAAAACATTTAGTCAGTCTAGATTAAGGGGTTTAACTTGAGCTTCATGTAGACTATCAATACCTCAAAAGAAGTTTGTATGTGTGAATAATTTTCTAAGGAGTGGGTCTGTTGAATTCATCAGATTTTCAAAAATATGTGAAAAAACATCTGTGAACCAATATGGAATAAGAATCACTGTTTTCTTTATATGTAAATGTTTATAATATACTGAAAACAAAAATGCGGATGATTTAAGTTTTTACTGTTTGCACCTATCCTTAATGTCCAAGTTAACACTCTGACAGAAGAGAACTGTAGGATGAATCTATTAAAAAGAAAAAAAAAAGTTCTTTGTATTAAGTCTGTAAAATGGCATAACATACTTCCAAGTAGAAAATAAATTTTAAAGGAGTAACCTCCCAAATATTACTAGATATCTGTTGATTTTGCCTGCCTAGCATCTATTCTCTCTTCTAATAATAATGGCATTATATCTTTTGAAGAACTACTCTTCCTTACTCACTATTTGGTCATGTGATGCAAGTCTGGCCTTCCCCAGTTACTGACTAATCAAAGTATTTCATGTGTCTGGCTACAGTAATTGGCTCAATGGTCCAGAATGTTCCTATAAGAGTCACCCCAGGGGCCTTTTCCTAAAATCACTGAGGGAGAGGTGCTGTTTTTCTGCTGGGGTTTCTACACTGGAAGAGTACAAACCTGAAATTGCTAGTGGCCATTCTTGAGGCAAGAATCTGTTAAAAACAATGTCAGCACAGAGGATTTTATTGTCTTACCTTGTCTCAGAGTCTGATTTGGGAGGAATCCAAACCAAAACACCCATCAACATTCCAACATTACTTTGTTTTGGATCCATCACCTATGTTTCTACATGAATTTTAGAGTCTTGGTCATTTCTCTTTTATTTTATTTTTATCTATTGGCCAGGCTAACCCCTATGCATCTTTGTAATCTTAGTGTAGATGTTTTTCACAGGAAGACATCACTAACCTCCCATGTCTCAGTGAGATAGTACCTGTTCTCAGTTGTTTTCATAACACCTTTTTCCCACCATGATATCACTTGTTGCATTATATTACATTGGCAATTTAATTGTATATAACTCCAATCCTCACCAGCCCTCTCCCTGTCTCAACCCACTTAACTAGATTGTAAGGTTTGTGAGGGCAAGAAACATTATCTGTTTTTTTTTCAGAATTATTTCCCTAGTACTGGACACATAGAAGGTCCTTACACAATTATTGAAAGAAAAAGTAAATTCAGAATTATTCTGTCTTATCTGGGAACTTCTATCATTTCCAGTCTTCATCCACAGAGTCATGGGTACAGAAGATGGTAGCCATGTCTGTACAACATAATTCCATCTCTGATGGTGGATGCTTGGACCAAAGAAATGCCTGACTAAAATGTGACCAGTCAAAATCCTTCTTTAGGAATCTAGAGTTAATATCAAGAGTTTCTATTTCTTACCTGTGCTGGTCTCTTGAATGAAGAAATAAAACCTCTGGAATTTTGACATGGTTATCACCATGTGAACAGAGTAACAGAGATAGTTTGACAGTAAAGAAAATAATAAATAAAGCAAATGCCTGAGAAAAGTTGAGATGGGAACCTGAGGTGGCATACCATTTACTGTTCCAGCCCCCTCGTGCACTGCAGCAGTACTTCAGTCCCTGATGTCACTGAATACTGATGTCTCCCTAAAGTAAATTCCTCTCCACCTTTCCTTTTTGATTATTTTTGGTCTAACTTAGCACTAGTTGATTCCTGTTACAGTAATACCCAAAGACTAAACTAAGACAAAAATTAACCGTCTGTGACTTTGGTCTGTTTGACTGATTATTTGAATATTTAGAAATATGAAAATCGAACCAAATTTTCTACTTTCCTCCAGAAAAGTTATATAAAAGCACTTCTTATGATTTTTTTTCTTGCATAATCCTGAAATAGCAAAGAACTCTTATGAATGTTAGATGGGTAAATTGACAATTTTAACATAGATAAATCAGGGTCTCAATTACTGATTTTGGACATCTGTTTCAGTTGGCGGTAACTCTTGGGGAAAAAGTGAGTACTGTTGAAGTTAGGATTCCTCAAGGACAGGATGATCAATTGACATGTGTATCTATGACCTCTTGATTACATATATTCTGGCCCCAGATGTTTGGTTTTACTTTCAACTTTACTTTGTCACATTTGAATAACTATCTAACAGATTATCTTGCACATAAATTTTATGAATGTTGTTATAATTCGCATGAATAATGTTTATATTTCTGTGATGAATTTTATTTTCTAATGTATAACTTTTGCCATAAATTCCTAAATGCAAAACAAGAAATCAAACAGCTTTTGAGAACACTTACTATGTGTATAGACTTAAATCACTTATCTTTGTTCTTATCCACTTGCTGAAGTGTATTAAAATAATGCATTAGGAATAAATTTAGGGTGAAAGAAAGATGTAGGATTGTGAATAACCATGCTAGGTCATGCTGATAATGGAATTGTCTAAAATAAGCTGAAAAGGATAATTATACCACTTTTTACATTTATCTTGTAATGAAAATTTTAAAAATATGACTAATATTTCTTTAAATTTTTTTTTATTTTTATTAAACAAATAGATGTATGTCGATTTAAAGGTCAATGGATTTTCAAGGATCATAATGAAAACTAGCAGTTTCTTGTCCTACCACACATCCCAATGATAATCCTTGTTTCCAGAAGTATAATCATTGCTTTTAGCTGATTGTTCTGGTGTTCACCTCATATTTCTAAATAACATGCTTTACTATTTTTAAAAAATGTATTAGTTTAGATATTATTGGATATATTGACTACTATGAAAATATGATGTAACAGCTTTATTTCCTACCAAAACACAATATACAAATTTAGGGTCAAATCAAGTTTATATTTTTATTAACAGTTAATTCATATAGGGTGTGATGATTACACTTTCTTTTGATCTAATTCTGCTTTTTCTGGAGTTAATAATTACTTTCTTTATCATTTTCTCAGTTTCCTATGCACTGGTCACTATTTCATCCCCAAATCTTTAGTCGGTATAATACATTCAAATGTATCAGTACATTCAAGGACATCAGATATCCTACCAGTTTGGGGGTCCTCCCCGTGGAGGTGTCCTTCTAGAGAACTCCATCCTTCTGCTACACTATAAATAAATTACTCTCTATGACTGAAATTTTCTTTTCATCGTCATCCTGGGAATACCCTTGATTTTATCTTCATTGGAGTCCAGATTTCGCGAATATTGTGTATTCCTCTTTCATGGTTCACTACTCCTTCTTTCTTTTCCTTCCTTCCTTTTTTTTTATAGTTTTTATTTTTGTTGTTTTTGAGTAAATTCTCATGTAGCCTTCTGAGAAAATGTATATCCAGTGTCATTTCTTTGGGATTTGGCAAGATAGAATCATCTTTATTCTGCTTTTGTAAGTGATCGGTACTTTGGGAAGGTATCAAATTCTGGGTTGGAAATTATTTTCCCTCAATTCTCAAACACAGTGCTGCGTTGACTTGTAGCTTCCAGTGTTGTTCTGAGAAGTCTGATGGCTTTCCGTTTTCTTATCCACTGAATGTAGCCCGCTTCCCTCCCCCATTCTCTCCCTGGAAGCTCACTTGGTTCTTCTCTTTACCCTCAGTGTTCTGAAATTTCACAGTGTGTTGCCCTATCCCCCCACCTACTGAACTGGGAACTTGTTGAGCCATTTCAGTCTAGAAAGGTGTGGCTTGTCATCAGTTCTGAGAAATTTGCTTATTTCTTTCTCTGGAATTCCTATTATTATTATTATCTTGGGTCTTGATGGATGGATACTTCCGTTTTCTAAGCTTTTCTTTTTCTCTTTCTATGTCCACTTTTGTTATTATCTGGAAAATTTCTTTAGCTTTGTTTTCTAAACATTACTGTATTTTTTATTTATGTAATCTTTTAATTTTTTTGTTTAATTTTTGATTTCTAAAGAGTTCCTTTTAACATGAAATTGTTCTTGTTTCTGCTTCTCTTATCTCTCTGCAGCCTGTAATTACAGGTACTTTTTTTTTTTTTTGTCTTTGTTTTTCTTTTTTTCTTGAAGATTTTTTTTTTTAGTCCATGAGAATTTTCTGTGTCTTCAGTATTTCTTTTTTTTTTTTTTTTTCCCCTATAGGATTTGGTATCTATCTTTCATGTCAGAAGTTTTCCATTCATCTTTGGTCATCATTGACCTTCTGTTTCTAATATGACTGCAGCACTGAAAAATACATTGAAAGTTTATGTGTATGGGTAGAGTGGGGATTGGGAAGTACTTGCCAAGCAGTGGGACAAGGGCCTTGTTGCTGGAGGGATGTAGTCTATAGCTCTAAGCATTTGACTCTCGTGCTAATTACATTTCCCAGAGAGAAATCCTCCAATACTCAGCCTCTCATAGTTCAGTCACAGAAGAAGCCTTAGTATCTCACTATTCAGTGTACAGACTTTCTTTTAATCTTTCTTTTCAGTAGGTTGTCCCTACCTTCGTTTAATATCAATGAATACAAAGTCCCTATAGGTTTACCCTCTGCCATAGATTGGATGCCCCCCAACCACATTTAAGCTTAAATCTCCACTATAACTGTGGAGGGTCATAAATCCTATTATGGTAATTGAAAGGTGGGGCCTTTAAGAGGTGATTAGATTATAGGACCATGCTGTAGTGAATGTATTAATAATGGTGGCCAGGAGTGTGGTTCTGAGGGCTTTAAAGGGAGAGTATACGATGAAGTGTCTCTCTGTCTTCTCTGCCATTTTCTGCCATGTGAGACCCCTGGCTCACTGTTGCCAACATCAAGGCCTTCACCAAATGTGTTCCCTGGACTTTGGACTTCCCAGCCTCCAAAACTGTAAGCAGTAAATTTCATTTTCTTATAAATCACCCAGTTCCAGGTATTTTGTTATAAGCAGAAGAAACAAACTAATATACCCTCTAAAGAATGTCTTGGCTTTTAGCCAGGTATGGAGAAGTTGTTGCCTGGCAGTGTGGTATGGAAGGAAATATAGGGGTATCAATGATTCTTACATAAATTTTGCACCAGTCCTTCTGTTTCCAATCCCACCTGCATCCAATTTGCAGGGATATCTGTTGCTTCCAATATCTGGTTCTTTTCATTATCTTGTAAGTGAAAACCAGCTTGTGCTGGGTGTCAACCCTGCTAGGGATTAACTTTCAGATTTCTCTGATCTACTAGATTAGTTCCCTCTCTAGATGGTTTTCAGAATTTTGTTCACTAATTTTTCTAATTTTTTCTCTCCTTTTGTTTTTCTTTGTCTTGAGCTTAAATGACCCTTTAAAAAGATTTAAAGACAAAAAGACATTTTACTGTCATAAAATTTAGAGGGAGTGAAGCTTGCACTCATGGGATCAATTATGTAAAGATGTTCTAACCAAAAATCTTTGATATACCCTTGCTTTTATTTTTCAAATTAATCTTATTATATATTATCATTTTTGAGTAATATATTTCTATATTATAAAATAAAATGGTAAAAGGCGAGCATGTAATTAAAACTTCTTTTACCCCCAGAACCCACATCTTTGAGGCAACCACATTTAACCACTTCCAGAACACTGTACAATATACTTGAAATTCTATCTATAGTTACATCAAATTTAGAAAGTATCTCTGCCCACCATATAGAATGAAGATATTTATGTTTTTACCATTTTCATATCCCTCCTACTTTCCTTCCACTTCTGACTATAGTTTTTCATTTGTATTGTGAAAGTTGATAACATTTACATTTTGTTCTGCAACGATTTTTCTTCCATCTTTAGCCTATACATTAATTCTTCAGATTGAAATAAATACACCACAATTATTTTATTATGACTATGATACATTCTTCACTGGACAATCAGCTCCTTGGTTTAGAGCCTATTTTCTTCTTTATGGGTCTAAAGAACCCTGCACCATCTACAGGAGAATGTGTCTAATATAGGTTGAATGTATGGTCTTTCTTTGAATTCCATCAATTGTAAAATCATTCCTGAGATTAATGTGCTTTATAATCAGATTGTGACTTTTTCAAACATGTTTTTCTCATTTGTGATATTCCAATTTGTCTTGCTTTCTTCTTGTTGTAATAGACCATACACTTTCTTCACCATGTCACTAATATCATCTAGTTCCTTATCACTCTGTTCTTGGCTTGAAGTGAACTTTATTCTTGTCCTTGAAGACATTCCTCTTGCAGCTCTTCACCTACTGGTTGCTTTCTTGCCAGCTGCTCAGCTGTTATCTTAAAAACAGTTTTCAGTGGACTTACTTCTGGGTTATTTCCACCAAGTTTTGTATCCTACACTTTTCTCATTTTTTCACTCTCATTTTTCTGAAGTATATCTTCAAATAACCTCCTCAGAAATGATATGTATGAAATAAAACTCCTATATCTTTATCTAAGGAAAAATGTATTTATTTTACTTTTTTCCTTGGTTGATAGTTGCAGAAAGATGAGCCTTTTATCTTTCAATCTTGAATCACATGGGCTGAGGAGGAGGAGGGGTGGGATACGTAGATGGGGCGTAGGATTGTCGCTCTGTGGTGTATAGTTTAGTAGGTGGATTTTCAGTTTAGCCAACAGCATCACTTCCACCCTCTTTGTATCTGCTAGTTCTAAATCTTTTGCCTTCTCAAGTATGTCATATACACAACACAGTATAGTCATGGTGTCTAGAGACAGAGTACCTGGGTGCAAAGCTTGGCTCTGCTATTTCCTAACTAGGTAGCCTTTTGCATGTTATTAAATGTTTGTGAGCTTCAGTTTACTTATATTCAAAATGTAAATATAAATGCAGCCACAGCCAAGGATAGCTGTTAGTATTAAATCAGTTAATATATGTAACGTGTTTGGCACATAGAAAGAGCTGTATAATTGTTGGCTATTAACAAATTACTCTGAATCTTTTCTCCCATTCTTTTTTAGCAACAGAACCCTAATCCTGCTCAAGATGTTCAGTAAGAAATACTAATTTCATGAATTTACCCTCCAGTTAGGTTTGGCTGTACAACACAGTTCAGACCAGTAACATGCAAGCCAAAACCTACTGGATGAAGCTTCAAAAGAACCTAAAATGTTCTTCATCCATAGTCAGAATGCACCTTTTCTTCTTTGCTCACCCCCTTGTTCAGATCTGCAATGGGCTATGATGCTTGGATATAAAAAAGCATCTTGCAATGCTAAGGACAAAATCTACATACTTTGGATAGTGATTGGAAAGGAGAAGGTGCCACTTCTGATGACTTCCTTTAGCAGTATATTATCCCTGAACTCACTCTTGAATTGCCACTCTGAGGGAAGAAACACCTGCTTTGTTAAGCCACTGTGTTTGTATTTGTTACATACAGCCAAAGGCCATCCTAACTCTACCCAAGGACCATCCTAGTAGCGTGGTACTCTCTCTCGCCTTTCAAAATTCTGCCTTTTAGGGAGGCTGTTTGCTTATTCTGCTGTATACTTGGATAGATTTCCATCCTCTTTCTTTGTTTTATAATTTGCTTAAATAAATAATTTGAATGACTTCTTCCCAACCTCCTTACCTTTAAGATTTACTCCTTTGCTGTCCTTGCATTTGCTACTCTGCAGGAAAGGTTAATAATAGTAATACCTATCCCAGGTACTGCAAACTTAAATGCTTTCAGGGGCCATACATTAATGTAAAAAAATGAGGTATACAGATATAATATATAAGGATTTGTGAGGACTGTGGAGATGTGGAGAGTATATGTCCCTGTAAAAGACATTTAATACAATTAAAATAAATACTGTACCACTCAAAGAAGATAGGTCTGTAGGACCAATCAGAATGTAGGCTGCAAGTTTGAAATTCTGGTTCTGTTTTTTTGTTTGTTTGTTTTGTTTGTTTGTTTGTTTGTTTGTTTTAATTTTTATTTTGTCAATATACAATGTATATGATTATTATGGCCCATCACCGACACCTCCCGCCCTCCTCCCTCTCTCCCCTCCCCCCCAAGAATGTCCTTTCCGTTTGCTTGTTGTAACAACTTCAAAAAAAGTATAGTTGTTATATTTTCTTCCCCACCCCCCACCCCCGTTTTTTTGTGTGTGTGTTTGTGGGTAAATTAATTTGTTTATTTTTTTTAGCTCCCACCAA
>NW_007735037.1:0-284 GCF_000696425.1 Galeopterus variegatus
CTGTATTCTGTTAGCTAGTATTTTATTGAGGATTTTTGCATCTATATTCATCAAAGATATCAGCCTGTAGTTTTCTTTTTTAGTTGTATCTTTACCTGGTTTTGGTATCAGTGTGATGTTTGCTTCACAGAATGAGTTTAGGAGATTTGCCTCTGTTTCAATCTTTTGGAATAGTTTGTAAAGAATTGGTGTCGGGCTGGCCCGGTGGCGCACTGGAGAGAGGGCTCCCGCTGAGGGTTCGGATCCCATGTGGAGACTGGTTCCCGCTCACTGGCTGAGCGCGG
>NW_007735037.1:3494-7368 GCF_000696425.1 Galeopterus variegatus
CAAGCCTGCTGGTTAAACTCTCTGTTGTGTTTTTTATTTCCTTGAATGAATTCTTCAGTTCGGCAAGGTCTGCTACATTCTTTTTCAGGGCATTGTTTTCCTTGTACATTTCTTCTTTCAGGTCCTGTATACTTTTCCTCGTTTCATCATGATGTCTAGCTGAGTTTTTTTGTATCTCATTCAGTTTCCTTAGAATTATCACTCGAAATTCCTTGTCAGACCTTTCAAGGGCTTCTTGTTCTATAGGAGCTTGAGAGTATCACCCTTTGGTGGTGTACTTCTTGATTTTTCATATTTCTGATACCTTTCCTTTGATGTTTAGTCATTGTGGCAGACGGTTTCACAGTCCACTGGTTTGACATATTGTCTGGCTAGGATGTTGCTGGGGTTGCCAATTTGGTGTCTGCTCAGTTGGCCACTAGTGCCTCATGTGTGTGGTTGCCTCGGGTCTTGGGCCTCTCTGGGGAGCCACCTCTCTGATCAGCATGCACTCACCAGGGCTGCTGTGTTGCACACAGGCACTGCATGGTGTGTGGTCTCTGTGGAGCTTCCACCTCCCCTGCTGGCCATCTCCCTGCTCTGTGCTCACTCAGCCAGGCCGGGGATGGAGTCTGTTGGTGGCGGTGAGTCCTACCTGCTGGGTCACGCACTGGCACCACAGGGCGTGTGGTCTCTGAGGAGCTTCTGCCTCCCCTGCTGGACGTCCCTGGTTCCATCTTAACTGAGGTCCCAACACGCTTCCACTCTCTGCACCACAGTTTCCTTATCTCTGAAATGGATGTAATAATCACTGAGCTTCCTGCCTAACAGAAGGGCAAAGAGGCTTACCTGAGACCGCATGTTAATGGTCTCTTCACACTACAAAGTGCTGCCCACCTGGGGGATGTGGGCACCCTGCTCTGAGAGATAAGCTGAGGCTCAACCAGGCTTTGTGTCCACTCTCTCTTCTGCTGATCCCTCTGGCTGCCCACAGCTCTGCCTTTGATCTTCCCCTTGGGGGGCCATCCCAGGGGAAGAGCAATTGGGTTTAATTCAATCATGACCCCCCACACACAGTCCAGATCCCTCCCATGTGCCGGGCTCTGGGGTCTGTCCACACCACCTCACACAATCTTCACAGTCATCCTAAGAGTACTGAGCTGCCCCCATTTTACAGATTAGGAAACTAAGACTAATGAGGTTAAGTGATTGCCCAAAGTCACACAGCTAGCCAGTGAAACTGCAGGATTTGAACCTAGTGCTGTCTGGCTCCAAAGCTCTGGACTTCCCACCACATCATGCCGCCTCCCGCTGCACTCTGGATTGCAATGGGACTTGGGAGTTGGGGATGTGTCAGCTTTCACCAAACCTCTTGTTTCATCCAAGATTCCCCACCTGAAGCCCCTTTCTCCCAAGAGAAATTTAAATAAAGAACCGTTCTGCAATTAAACAGATGTCTATACCAACAAAAAACAAAGCTTAAAAAGAGCTGTTTTTAAACTCAAGTCCTCAAAAACCAGAGATGAAGTGATAGTGGCAGCCCCTGTGACTCCTGCACCACAGAAGTCACGTGTTCAAGTTTCTCTTTTGCTCTGGACTGAGCCTTATCTTCCCCACCCACAGAGACCCCTCCAGGGAAGTGTTCATTCATCCTATAGTTATAGCGAGCCTCTACTTTGTGTCAGATGAGAGTGGAATCACAGGCACTTTGTAGACAGGCGGAAGCTTTGAAGACAGGCTCTGAGCCCTTGACTGTGTGACAGGAGTCAGGGAGCTGGGGGAGCCAGGGTCCTGCTGGGCTCTGGTGGGGAATTTCCCCTAGGCTGGTGCTAGAGCTCCAGGACCTTGGGTGACAGGCTGGGCTGACCACTGATATTCACATCAGTAACAGAATGATTATACCAGGTTTCTCTCCCTTACACCCCCCACTTTGCCCCACCCACCCCATCCCTGTTGCACTTTCTCTTCCTCTGTGGGGCTGAGAGTTCTGCCTAAAAGCATTGATGTTTTGGGGTGGTTTCAGAGCTTCCGTTCTCTGCTCTCCAGTACCTGCATGGAAAATGGCCCCTCCCAAAGTTCCCAGTGCCCTTTCTCTACCTTCCTGCTTCCCAGAGCCAGCTGTAGACCATTTCAGGACATACATGTGTCCTCTCTCTCTCACTCTCTCTCACACACACACACACTCTCACAAACCCACATATGCACTCACATCACTGCTGACTTGCCCTCCTCTTCCTCTTCCAGTAGGTCCACCCTGTAGCTTTTCTTTTCCACAAGACTTCCCTTTCCAGGAGCCATTGCCTCAGGCACTGACACTGAGCCTGTAACACCCACGTTCGAGGATGCTGTGCATTTAACAGTGGACACCTGTCATGCATGTGTTCTCAAGCTACAATGCCAAGGCATTAGTTTGATGAGCACTTACTACCTAACCAAAGGCGTGAACCCCTAACAATGGACTTTCAGAGACAGGGCAAAGTCAAGATGTTTAGGAGCAAAAGAGCATTCCTGGAGCAGCAGACAATGTCTGTTCCTGACAGCCCAGGCTTTGTTATGCATCCCTAATGCGACCACAGTGGTGAAGGGCTGTGTGCATAGTTGGTGTGCAGCGCATTCCACCTTATGTTTCTCCTCCTGCCAGCACCCCACCAATCCCTGCGGAGGGCACGGGGCTGCTTCTCATCCTAGGTCCTAGTCTGGGAGCCAGGATGCTGAGTTCTAATCCTGCCTTGGTAGTAAGGGAGACTGGGCAAAGTCAGTCCCCTGGCTCAGGGTCAGTCTCCCACTCTAACACAAGCAGGGCTGGGTGGATCTCAAGGGTCCTTCATACTGTGAGTCTCTGGTCTCTAGAGTTCCCCAAGGCCTCTGAGGGGTCAATGTTGGAGGCAGGGTCAGCTGAGGGAGCTTCTTAGTTTAGGTTCTCCCCTCACTGAGCCTGAGTAGTTTATTTGGGAGGAGTCCCAGGAAGCAGGAATGAGGGAGCAAGAAGAGAGAGACTAGAAGGAGACAAGGCCACTGAATGGTGGTTCTCAAGGTCACAGGTACGGGCAATGCAGACCCATTTTGCCAGGGTCTGATAGTGTGCAGGTGTCTCCCAGAACTGCCCATTGAAGACAGGACTGGAGCATTTACCTACCAGCTCCCGTCCCAACTGGCGGGATCTGCCCCCAGAGGCGCACACTCTGGCTACCCATCCACCTCCTCCAAATCTCCAGGCTGTGTCTGTGTGAGGGCAGTGAGAGCTCCCAAGTTTGGAGGAAGCTCTGGGGAGAAAGCAGGATACATGAGAAGTAGAGGTGGCTGAGGCAGGGAGAAGTGGGTTGGAACTGTCCAACACAGCTGCCACAGAGACTGGAGGTGGCCACGGGAGCCACAGGTGGGGGTTGTGGGCCTGTGCTCCTACCTCCAGGTCCTTAGTCACTGATCGAGTTTGTATATTTTTGTCCCCCCCAAAGCTCATGTCAAAATCTGATCCCCAACTTGGCAATGTTGGGAGAAGTTTTAGTTATGGGGGCTGATCCCTCGGGAATAGATTAATGCCCTGGGGGTGCGGTGGCAGGTAGTGAGTTCTCACTCTGTTAGTTTCCAAGAGAGCTGGTTGTTTAAAAGACCCTGTCACCTGCCATTTCTCTCTCTCTTGCTTCTTCTCCCCATGTGATCTGCTTGTACCTGCCGGCTGTCTGCTGCTTTCCACCATGAGTAGAAGCAGCCTGAGGCCCATGCCAGATGCAGCTGTCCCAGAATCATGAGCCAAATAAACCTCTGTTCTTTATAAATTATCCAGTCTCAGGCATTTCTGTTATAGCAACACAAAAATGACTAATACAGTCACCCTCCATCCCAAAGGACCATCCCATGAACATCTAAGCGACTTGCCAGCCACTGTACTAGGCAC
>NW_007735037.1:7927-8730 GCF_000696425.1 Galeopterus variegatus
CCTTGTAGAGAGGGGGAAGCTTTGGAAACAGGCAGCTCTTGTCACCCAGACTCCCCAGAGTTCCTTCCGGAGTGCCAAGCAGCATGGGGAGGCAGGCTGGTGCTGTGCAGCACACGGGCTTGGAGCCAGGCGCTGTGAGCTCATAGCCCAGCTCTCCCCACATGCTGGGTGACTTTAGAAAGGCCGTTTCTTCTCTCTGCCAAAAGGAATGTGCTGCACATTGGGCTGGGTGGAGATCTCGAAGTGACAGCATCTGTAAAGCATGAAGCACACAGTAGGCCTGCAGTAAAAGCACTCTGTGGGCTGCTCGGCCTGAGGGCCACAGAGTGTCTGAATCTGAGGTCCCACAAAACCAGGCTGTTGTCTTTCCTACAAAGCCTCTCACCCCCTTCACAGGACAGAGAGCAACCCAGGTGTCGGGATGGGGGTGGGGTGGGCCAGCAGCAGCCCTGGAAACGCTCAAGCTTTACAGTCCCCCAGCAGGTCTCTGTTCTCCTCCACTAGCTCAGCCCTCAGCCATCTGAGAAATCCTGAGCTTAAGGGAAGCAGGTGTCTTCATAAAAAAAAAAAAAAAAAGGAAAAGAAAATCAGCAAATAAAGGGTGATTTTGCAAGAGGAGTGTGGTGTGTTCTTGGGGGCTCCTAGCAGTTTTACAGGCCCAGACACAGAGCAAAGGCACTCAGGGACCACGTGCTGGCTGGGCCCATGCACAGAGGCGTGGGAACGGCCCTCCTCCAGCTCCTCACCCCTCTCTAACCACAACCCAGGTAGCCCTTGCTGAAGAGGGCATTCTCTGCCTATTG
>NW_007735037.1:9572-15148 GCF_000696425.1 Galeopterus variegatus
TGCTAGAGGCCTTACATGCACGAGGACAGCCTTTCCCTTAAGCGTGCTTTATCTCCCCATGATGTGGGATGGGTATGTTGAGCCCTGGGCGAGAACATCCCAAATCCTATTTTCTAGGCACTCCCAGAAATGTGGTCCCTTTCTCTGCCTCTTACAAAAGCAACTCCGGGAATTTACAGCATGAGGAAAGCCATTTTTGCACCACACAGTACATCCAGAACTCAAAGTATGTGAGAACGAGCCAACCACCAAGTACACCGAAATGGAAGGTCTCAGCAAGGTCTGCAGCCCATAAATGTCACCAGGAGTTAACAGAAACCAAGTTTTGATAAGCCGATATTTCAGTACCTTGGCCCTTCAGGATATCAACTTCTGGAAAATCTCCCTGGAGCCCCTACAGGACTGAGCCCAGTGTGTGGTGGCAGCCCGGCTATGTGCCAGGAACCGGGCAGGCTATGACGGACTCAGCTCACTTTCCATGGCACTGCGAGGGTACATGGTTGTGCAAAATAAGGGGGCAAGGCCTTGAGGGCTGCCCAAACCACTGCAGGTATGAACTAGAGAAACTTTCTAAGAGCCCCAAATTTAAAACCCCTAAGCTGAGAATCGCTCACATTTTGGAAAATTTGCATTTTACCCCAGGGTCCCTTTAAGCCTCCCTAGGCATTTAAAGTGTGGGTTAAATGGGGGTTGCAGTGTTTATGAAATAACGCGCAGGCTGATTGTAATCATGTGAGCTCCTGTGCACGGGCACTGCCTGGCCTGGTTCTTGGAAGGATGGAAGCTTCCATGGCACCTTTTTTTCTCTTTAGTGCTGCTGTTTTCAGAGCTTGTTTGGTTTTTTGCTTATTTTCACTTGTTTATTTGTTTGTTTAAGAAACAGGAGTTAAAATGACCTCAAACAGACCATGGCATCAAATTTAACTTTCCAGTCAAATTAATTACAAGTTCCTGACACTGAGCCTTACAATCCGGGCTCTCCCCAATACCTGCTTGTTGCCCACAACTCCCCTACTTATAATGTCTTCCCATCAAACCAGCTGCCCCTGACTCATAGCACACTTTCTGACCTCCGGGCTTTTGCCTCTGATGTTCTGTCCCTGTGGGTCACCTTTACTCATCCCTCTCTACCTGTGCAAATCTTCCTTAGCCTTCCAGGTCTGTTTCAAATCCCTGCTTCAGGAAAGCTCTCCTGGTCCCCTACCCTAACGGGATCCCCCACAGCCATCCTCTGAAACTCCAGAACTTGAATCACTAACTTGCTCAAAGTGTCCTTCCACGCCCAGTGGCCTCTGGTCCCTCTCCACTGCAGGAATCCCCATGAGCTGTGACTTGCAGCCCCTGCAGCTTTGACAGGATGCCTGGCACAGAGAGGTGCTCAGCAAGTGCCCAGCCGGATGTTTGCAGAGGATTTTGCCCATCAGAGCAAAATAAATCCCCCATCTCAGGCCACGGATGGCAACTTAGACAAACAATTTTTACTCCAATTTGAATGGATTTTTACATTTAAGTACTTTTTCCTCAACAAGGATAAACAAATTTAGTGTCTTTGTGATTTCTCAAGTAAATTTTTAAAGAATTGCTCTAATGGCGTGTCTTCAAAGACAAAAATTCAGGAAAAACTTGTAAAATAGTTCTGTTAGTTCAGCTGAAGTGGCAACAACAAGCAACTGAAGCAGCAGCAAGAGGCCCCTGGCCGCTGCCTCCTCCTTTGTCCCCGGACCTCCCGGAGCTGGCACACGGGAGCAAACCTGCCCTGCCTGAGCCGCGTGAGTCCGGGTCTCTGCCAACACACAGTGGGAGACGAATACCTTTGCACAGGGCCCTTTCCCAGCATCTCCACACTGTGCTCTCTCTCCTGCCCTCTCTCTCCAGTATCCACATCTGGTTTCCCTTCAGTCCAAGTTCCACAATGGACAGATTTTGCACTTTGAGAATTTATGGTTCCTGTCACCCCTCCTTGCTTTTGATATGATTCCATTATGTGCTTAAAATCTGGGCCGCACTCTTGGCTCCAGGGAGCTGTTTATGACAATTCTTTTACGGCCTTAAATCACTCACTGTTAAGAACCTGGTCATGTTCAGAAGCAATGACTAGTTGCTAAGACAGAAAATTGCAACATAGCTCAGACGGTTGCTTGAGAAGTTTTCTTCATAGAAGATTAATTAAGGCTAGTGTTCGCATGGCAGGTAAATCCTCTGAGCAACACCTTTGACCCTGTTCTCCTGTATCAGCTACTTGAGATGCTGGTTTAAAAGCATCTCAAGAAGCTGGCCCCACTGAGGAGGGGCTGGTAAACATTAAAACACCAAAATCACAAACACCTCCCTCTTGATAACAAACAGGACTGAGACCACCTATTATTTTACAGCTCTGCAAGACAAAGAGTGCCAGCAATAGGAGACAAAGCATTTATCCCCTGACCTCAGGGCAAGAACTTCCCTTGACCAAAGTTTCTTGCTTCCCAACTCCCTCTCTGCCATCTCTTCTTCACCCAACAGCCAGAGATACCTTCCTACAAGGCAAAAGATAATCACATAACCCGCCTGCTTGAAATTCTCCAATGGATCCTTACAATCCAAGTGATGAAGCCCAAACTCCTCAGCTGCCCAGTGCCCTGCACAAGTTGGCACTAATCTACACATGCAGCCCCTCCTTGCTTTTGATATGATTCCATTATGTGCTTAAAATCTGGGCCGCACTCTTGGCTCCAGGGAGCTGTTTATGACAATTCTTTTACGGCCTTAAATCACTCACTGTTAAGAACCTGGTCATGTTCAGAAGCAATGACTAGTTGCTAAGACAGAAAATTGCAACATAGCTCAGACGGTTGCTTGAGAAGTTTTCTTCATAGAAGATTAATTAAGGCTAGTGTTCGCATGGCAGATAAATCCTCTGAGCAACACCTTTGACCCTGTTCTCCTGTATCAGCTACCTGAGATGCTGGTTTAAAAGCATCTCAAGGGCCAGCCCGTGGCTCACTCGGGAGAGTGCGGTGCTGATAACACCAAGGCCCCGGGTTCGGATCCCACATAGGGATGGCCGGTTCACTCACTGGCTGAGTGTGGTGCTGACAACACCAAGTCAAGGGTTAAGATCCCCTTACCGGTCATCTTTTAAAAAAATAAATAAATAAATAAATAAATAAAAATAAAAGCATCTCAAGAAGTTGGCCCCACCGAGGAGGGGCTGGTAAACATTAAAACACCAAAATCACAAACACCTCCCTCTTGATAACAAACAGGACTGAGACCACCTATTATTTTACAGCTCTGCAAGACAAAGAGTGCCAGCAATAGGAGACAAAGCATTTATCCCCTGACCTCAGGGCAAGAACTTCCCTTGACCAAAGTTTCTTGCTTCCCAACTCCCTCTCTGCCATCTCTTCTTCACCCAACAGCCAGAGATACCTTCCTACAAGGCAAAAGATAATCACATAACCCGCCTGCTTGAAATTCTCCAATGGATCTTTACAATCCAAGTGATGAAGCCCAAACTCTTCAGCTGCCCATTGCCCTGCACAAGTTGGCACTAATCTACACATGCAGCCTTGGGCCATAATCCCTGCCCTACACTCACAGTGCTCCGTTAACATCCAAGTACCTTGACCTTCCCCACCCCTGAGCAGCTGTTGAAGGCATTGCCTCCACCTGGAATATCCTCCTCAATGCTGCCTGTCCAAAGTCCCCTTCCTCCTTCCCCATCAGAGCATGAATGTTCACTTTGCCCTACAAGAGAGTTAATAGGGTGCCTATCCTTCCTTTCCCCACTCCCTGCCCATGGCAGACCCCAAAGTGCCCCAGGTCTGTGTGTCTGAGCTCACCACTTGAAGAAGGGTGGCCCCCAAACCATGTTGCCATCCTCTGGTACTGGGCATAAGGTTACCAGTTAAAACACAGAGTGCCCAGTTAAATTGAACTTCAGATAAACAACAAATAATTTTTAGTATAAGTATGCCCCAAATATTTCATGGCATCTTGTATTTTTATTTGCTAAATCTGGCAATCTTAGCTGGTTGGGAACTCTGGGATGCCCTCCAAGGAGAAGAGCTGGGGACCAGATGGCAGCAGCACAGGGAGGGTAGAGCAGTGGCAATGCTCAGGCAGAAGGTGGAAGTGTCCCCCTACTCCTCTACCCCCGTCCCTAGGAGGCAGTGCATGGCTGTGCAGAGAAGGACTCCAGAGCCAGGCTGCTCTGATTTGAGTCTCACCTCTGCCTCTTGCTAGTTACCTAGGGCAAGGTACTTACCTTCTTCATGCCTCATCTATAAAATGGAGATAACCTACTTCATGTGGTTGTTACAAGAATTTAATAAATTAATATTTGTACAGCACTTAGAACAGTCTGTGACATACAGTAAGTGCTATATAAGCATTTCATAAATATAAAACAGAAGGAATTAGTCAAGCAAATCCACAGATGAGGGGGTGAGTCTAGAAGATTTAATACTCATAAAATAAAACAAGAGCAAATATTTATGGAGCACTTACTATGTGACAAGACACTGTGCTACATGCTTGTCCTATATCAGCTCATTTAATCCTCGCCACAGCCCTATTATTTATTAATATTATTATTATTATTTTCTTCCTTTTACAGATGATGAAACAGGGGCACAGAGATGCACAGAGTGGCAGACTAGGATTCTAAGCCAGGAAGTCTGCCCCCATAACTCATGAGGCTGTGGTGAACTGTGATCCATGTTAATTCACTCATCCTCCATCCATTCCTTCCTTCACTGAATACCTACTGTGTGCCAGGCCCTGTGCTCATGCTCGGACACCGGAGTAAACAAGACACAGAGCAAGCCCCTGCCTTTGAAGGCTCATGGGCTGACGGGGAAGACCTTGCCTTAGCAGGTGTGAGGAGCGGTACTAAAGAGAAAAGTGCCGTGGGCCAGGCTGAGGCAGGGTCCTCTCCCTGCCTGGGGTGGGGGAGGGGAGGTGTAGAAGTACATGGTCAGGGAAGGCTTCTCTGCGAAATGACACCTTTGCAGATTCAGGAAGGCCAACAGGAGCCACCAGCCTGGCCAAGCGGCAAGGGACAAGCCTTCCCAGCAGAGGAGGCAGCCCACAAAGGCTGTGACTTGGGAAGTGAAAGAAAGTGAGCCAAAACGCAGGGTACTGATCAAGCTTTATTAAAGGAAAAGAATCTGCCTGGCTGCACTCAAAATGGAGGGCAGCCCCAGGCGTCGGGCTGGGAGGGCTTGTATAGGCTGTAGGGGAGGCTGATGTAACCAGGGAGGGGTTTGGTGCTGGTGTGGAAGACAAGGCTGGCGGATGCAATCAGGTGGAAGTTTGCACCCACGCGGAAGTGGAGGAGTTTCTATTTCTCAGAAACCATGAGGTTCCTCGTAAGGGAAAGGCTGGTAGCCACTTTGTGCTCAGTGTGTGTAAAATGGCTCCAGTCAGTCACATCCAGGATCCATCATTCCCACTTTTTAAATATAAGGAGAAGGGAAAAGGGGCAAAGATCTCAGTATTCTGAAGCTACTTCCTGCTGGAGATGGGCAAAGATATGAAAAAAATAAAACAATTAGGTGGCAGGGTATTGGTTTCGTGTGGGGAAGCTGTAT
>NW_007735037.1:16115-18928 GCF_000696425.1 Galeopterus variegatus
GCAGACTGTAAGGAAGGCTGGTGTAATCAGGGAGGCGTTTGGTGCTGGTGTGGAGGAGTTTCTCAGAAACCATGAGGTTTCTCGTAAGGGAAAGACTGGCAGCCATTTCGTACTTAGTGTGTGTAAAATGGTGCCAGTCACATCCAGAATGTATCATTCCTGCTTTTTAAATATAAGGAGAAGGGAAAAGGGGCAAAGATCTCAGTATTCTGAAGCTACTTCCTGCTGGAGATGGGCAAAGATATGAAAAAAATAAAACAATTAGGTGGCGGGGTATTGGTTTCGGGTGGGAAGGCTGTATTCTTCTGGGGAAGGGTTGACGGTTCTCAGGGGCTGATTTCCTCCTCCCAGGAACAATTCAGTGACCTTTTGGTTGGTGAAAGCCTGCATACATTCCTGTAAGAAATTAGAGAAACACTGAAAGAGGCAGGGACCAAGAAGAAGGATAAGTCCCATCATGGTCAGGGGTCCAACATGTTTTGTCCTGAAGTCCTCCCCCAGCGCTATAGCCTAGGCGAGTGAGTGGTTTGGGTGAAGCAGAAAAGTTTTGCCGGGGGTGGGCACTGGACTCCAGCAGAATCCCCTTTGGAAAGAGCTATTCCGTAGTTTTTACCCCCATAAAAACATGATGGCAGTTGTCTGGTCATAGCATGTGGGAACGTATGTCAGGGATGTGAATGTGTCCTGTAGGGTTCCCCCAAGGATTCTGGGTGGCAGACCGGGGAGGTTGGAAAGTGTCCTTCCACCCACCACGACCTTGGTTATACGTTGTGAGCAGGGTGTGGCATATGTCTCTGTTAGGAAAACAAGCAAGAGGAAGAGAAAAGGCGAGCGTTCAGGGGCTGAGAGGTTGAGAGGGTGCATAGTAGGAAAAAGGAATAGAGGGTAACCTCACCGGGGGTGTAATCGCAGAGGGCGCCCTGCCAGGCTAGTTCAGTCACCCACTCAAGGATGTCTTCAACACTGGAGGTGGCAGGTCATGACCAGTCTTGGAGCAGCTCCTGTGTGAAGGACGTGAAGCGGGCCTGCAGGAGTGAGAGGATAATCGCTGGGGGAAAGATCATTCTTCTCCTGGGATTGGGGGAAGAGCGAAGTTCCTGGAGATTTTCAGTTTTGTGGGTCCTAAAATGGATGAAGTGTGAGGAGATGTTGGGTTAGGGGTTGAGCAGAGGGACCCCTCTGACTCGGTGTTAACAGATTTTTGGGTAAAGTCTCAGGTGCTAGTTTTACCAAGGATAAGTGATACCAAGGGGCCTTTCCTAGTACTTTCACTGCCGTGGGCGTGGGGAGAAGTGCTGTACAAGGCCCTTCCCAACATGGCGAGAGAGGCTTTGGGATTCAGGTTTTATATACACTTGCTGTCCTAGGCTCAGTTTAAAGTCTGAGGGGGTGGTGGGGAAAGGATGAGGTAATAGAAGGTTGGCCTTTTCCCAAAGAAGATCCTTAATGAGCGAAAGAGGAGGGAGATACTGGCCTAAAGGCAATGAGCTGGAAGGAAGAAGCGTGAGATTGAAGGGTCTGCCATACATAAGTTCAAAGGGGCTGAGGCCTATGAGCTTGCGGGGGCAGCTCGCAAGCGAGCAAGTGCTAGAGGGAGAAGTTGGGTCCCAGGGAGGTGAAGTTCCATGGACAGCTTGGGGAGGTGTGTTTTTATGAGGTGATTGGCTTTTTCTACTTTGCCTGATAACTGAGGCCGGTATGGTATATGTAAGTCCCATTTGATATGTAATGCCTGTGTTGTGAGTTGTGTAATCTGGGAAATGAATGCCAGGCTGTTATCAGACTGGAGGCTGGGGGGCAAGCCAAAATGAGGGATGATTTCTGAGGTGAGAACACGCGTTACTGCTGTAAACATCCTCTGAAGTGCAGGCAAAATCCTCAACCCAACCTGAAAAGGTATCTACTAAGGTTAGAAGACAGTGTGTCTTTCTGTGGGGAGGCACGTGAGTAAAGTCAATTTGCCAATCCTGGCCAGGAGTGTATCCTCTGGCCTACTGGGTGGGAAAGGACTGAACTTGAAGGCCACCTTGATTGGAGCAACGAGTACACAATGGACAATTTTGAGTGATTTGTTTAAGTAACTTGGCCATGTGGGGAGAGTAATATAAGGGCTGAGGAAGGCGTAGTAGGGATTCATAGCCTATATGAACTGAATTATGGAAATCTAAAAGGATTTGCTCAGCTTGTGTGGTAGGGAGGACATAGTGACTGGAGAGAATATACCAGTTGTCCTTCCCCTGTGCTCCCAACTGTTGGAGGTGTTACATTTCTTGAGATGCATATTGGGATAAGGTGTGGGGGCCATGAGAAGGACCTGAGCAGGAGAGGAAGATTGGGGCCTGGTGATTGAGCAGTCTGTTTTGCAGTTAGATCTGCCAGTTTGTTTCCCTGGGCTATGGGGTCGTTGGAGGTTTAGTGTCTTCTGCAGTGTATAACCCCAACCTCCTTTGGGAGTTGTGCAGCTTCAAGAAGTATCTTGAAAAGATGTCCATTTTTTATGGGCCATCCCTGAGTGGTCATGTATCCTCTCTCCTTCCATATGGCCACACAGGAGTGTAGGATGTGGTAAGGATACTTAGAGTCAATGTTTATATTGAATCATTTGTTACTTGCCAGAGTGAGAGCATGGGTGAGGGCAATGAGTTCTGCCTGTTGGGAAGTGGTGTTAGGGGGGAGGGGGACAGCCTCAATAGTTTGTTTTAGATTTGCTATGACATAACCCACCCAGGGGGTGGGCATAGAGGTGGTGCTCCTGTCTATGAACCATGTATGTTGGGGTGGTGTAGTGGGATGTGGGGAGATGTGTGGAAAGG
>NW_007735037.1:19207-20915 GCF_000696425.1 Galeopterus variegatus
GTGAGAGCACGGGTGAGGGCAATGAGTTCTGCCTGTTGGGAAGTGGTGTTAGGGGGGAGGGGGACAGCCTCAATAGTTTGTGTTAGATTTGCTATGACATAACCCGCCCAGGGGGTGGGCATAGAGGTGGTGCTCCTGTCTATGAACCATGTATGTTGGGGTGGTGTAGTGGGATGTGGGGAGATGTGTGGAAAGGAATTGAGAAAGAGGTCTAAAGCCTCCATGCAATTATGTTCTAAGGGTTGTGAGTATTTGGGGATGAGAGTGGCTGGATTTAAGGAAGGGAAAGGTTTAAAGGAGAACTGGGAATTTTCAATAAAGGTAAGGTGGATAAGTTGTAGGCGGGAAGGGGAGAGAATTGACATGGCCTAATGGCTGAGAAGGTCTTGAAGATGACGGGGGGAACAAATAACTGTTTGTTGTCCAAAAGTTAGTTTAGAGCTTTCTAGTGCTAAAAGGGCAGCTGCTGCCAAGGCCCATAAACAGCTAGGGAGCCCTTCCTCTAGCTGTGGTGTCCAATTGTTTAAAAAGATATGCAACAGGGGAGAAGATATCTCCCACCTCTTGTCCAAGAACCTCAACCACCAATCCCTAGGTTTTACTGACGTATGGGACAGTAAATACAGACAAATGGATGGGATAAGTTTGGGAGAGAAAGAGCTGGGGCTGTAAGGAGAACAGCTTTCAACTGCTGGAAGGAGGAATGAATGGGGTCTAAGGGAATTCTGGGGTCCCTGTTAGCTGCCTCACAAAGTGGCTTTGCTAACACACCATAGTTAGGAACCCATAGGCAAAGATATCCTGCAAGCCCCAAGAAAGGATTTCACACTTTGTGGTAGGAGTAGGGAGTTCAGAAATTAAACTTTTGCAATCTACCATTATTTCTCTGGTGTTGGGGGTGAGGTGGACTCCCAAATAGTTGACTGAAGGAGAAGAAATTTGTGCCTTGCTGGGGGACACTCGATATCCCCTGGAGGCCAGGGAATTAAGGAGAGCAACAGTGTGGGCCTGTGAATCCTCATAGGAGGGGATACAAAGGAGGAGGTCATCCCCATATTATATTAAAATGCTAGAGGTTGGAGGAAGTTCAGATAAGTCTTGAGCTAAGGCCTGGTTGAAGAAGTGGGGGCCATCCCAAAACCCCTGAGGTAGTACTGTCCAGGTGAGTTGTTGGGAACAACGCATATCAGGATCAGTCCAAGTGAAGGTGAACAGGTTTTGACAGGAAGGATGTAAGGGGATAGAAGAAAAGGCATCTTTGAGGTCAAGTACAGAGAAGAAATGGGTTGTTGTTGGGATTGTGGATAGAAGAGTATAGGGGTTAGAAATGATTGGGGTTATGGGTAAAACAGCCCCGTTAATGGCCCTGAGCTCTTGAACTAAATGGCATGAGCCATTATACTGTATAACCAGAAGGATGGGCGTATTAAAAGGCAAGTGGGTAGGCCATAAGAGATGGGAAGAAAGGAGTTTGTGTATAATGGGTTTTAAGCCTATTAGGTGTTTGTTAGCAATGGGGTATTGAGGGACATTAGGGAACATAGGAGGGTTCCACAACTTAACAAGGATAGGGGAATGGTGCATAGCAATGGAGGGGAAAGTGTCTCCTACTATGGGATTAACCTTGTCTGAGGGGGAGGGGAAGGTGGAAGCCTCAGGCGCCAGGTCTGGGGAGGCCTGTAACAGAAGTATTGTAGCTGGAGTTAAA
>NW_007735037.1:22706-26895 GCF_000696425.1 Galeopterus variegatus
ATCATGCCAGGTGAGATCATAAGACTGGGTGAGATATCTGAATTCCTTAAGATATGTGTCCTGGTCAGACTGGAAAGATCCCAGTCATTTTTCAATATGGGAGAGATTGGAAAGAGAAAAGGGGATATGGACCTAGACAATTCCCTCCATCCCAGCCACTTCATGGAGGGGGTATAAAGGAGCCAGAGCTGAGGCGGTGTTGTCACCTGACAAAGGGAAAGAAGGAGAGGGGTTGGGTGGCTGAGGATGAATGTCTCGAGACCAGGTATGGGGAAGAGAGGGAGAAGGTGGAGGGGCTGGTGGAGGATCTGGAGCGTAAGGAGGTGGTCGGGGAACAGAGTGGTCCGACAGATCAAAAGATTGATCCAAGTCCAAGAGGGGAGGTCAGGCATGAGCTAGGAGAATTTAAGACATAGGACAGTTTTGACAGAGAGAAGGACATGATCAGAGACAGAAGAAGGCTGGAACATAAGGAATCTCTCCAGCTTTGCCACTTCGGTGACAAAAGTTGTCTAGGTCTCTGAGACTATCCAAATCGAAAGTGCCGTTTTCTGGCCACTGGGATCCATTGTCCAGTTTATATTTAGGCCAAACCTGATTGCAGTAGAAAATGAGGTGTTTGGGTTTAATAAACTTCTTGGAGGCCAAGAGGTTGGCCAGGAGACAGCCCAGAGGGCATAGAGATTATAGTAGAAAATGAGACATTTAGGTTTAATGTCTCCCTGAAGGCCAAGAGATTGTAAATCAGCCAGGAGACAGCCCAAAGGCATAGAGCATGGAGATTTGGATTGTGAGGATCCCATTTAGAGGGTGAGAAAGGAGGTGATCAGTCCCTGCAGAAGAAGGGTAACACCAAGGAGCGTCCTCATTGGTGTGCACCTTCTTTTCGAGAGAGAAGCCACCGACCAGCTAGAGGAGCATCNGACAGGCCCATACCCAGTGGCCCGGTTGACCGCATTTGAAGCAGTTCCCAGGTGGCTTGCCCCTGGGGAGAACCGACTTAGGGGTATATGAGCCTCAGATGGCGTTAGCCAGGAGTTGGTATTTGGCCTGATCTCTTTTGTATTGATCCTTCTTCTCCTCCTTCTCCCTATTGTTAAAAACCTTGAAAGCTGCATTGAGGAGGTCTTGTTGGATTGTATTTGGACCATCCTCAAGTTTTTTAGTTTTTTTTTTTAATATCAGGGGCTTATTGGGTAATGAAATGAGAGTGTAAGAGGGCCACGCCTGCAGGGGAGTTTGGGTCTATGCATGTGTATTTATGTAAAGCCTCAGAGAGGTGGGTTAGGAACTCATTGGGATTTTTGGTGGATCTCTGTGTGATTTCTCTAAGCTTGTCATAATTGACCAACTTGTGAGTAGACTTTTGGAGGCCATGAAGTAGGTGTGTGATCATATTATCCCAGAGATCCTGGTCCCTGTGGCCAGCCTGGTAGTCCCAATTTGGGTCCGTGTGAGGGATGGCAATGGCTCCCACAGGCTGCCTGTTATTTTGGGCATGTGCCTCATCTGTCTGTCATTGAGCCATTATCCAGATCTGCTCCCTGTCCTCGGGGGACAAAGTAGTAGTGAGAATCATAAAAATATCATGCCAGGTGNGTCCTCATTGGTGTGCACCTTCTTTTCGAGAGAGAAGCCACCGACCAGCTAGAGGAGCATCCTCCAGTAGCTGGGGGTGCATGAGAGGGGTTCCCTCAGCCAGGTGCCTGGTCTTCAGGAAGTAGACAGTAGTCGTAGAGAGTAGTTGGGGGAACCCGTAGAAGTAGGACAGACCCACTGACTCACCCTGAATTGAGGCCAATGGTGGATGTGTTGGTCTGAAATGGCAAAAGGAGAGAGTCCTGGAGGTACCCAGTTCAGCAGGTCTGAGAAGGGTGGCCGCAGGCCAATCAACCCAAGAGAGGGGATCATCTGAAGGTTCCAACCAGGACCCTTTCTGGGTTTCAGCACCAAAATGAAAGAAAGTGAGCCAAAACACCAGGTACCAATCAAGCTTTATTAAAGGAAAAGAATCTGCTGGGCTGCACTCAAAATGGAAAGCAGCAGCTGCCATAGTGGTGGGAGGGCTTATATAGGCTGTACGGAAGGCTGATGTAATCAGGGAGGGGTTTGGTGCTGGTGTGGAAGATAAGGCTGGTGGATGCAATCAGGTGGAAGTTGCACCCATGCAGAAGTAGAGGAGTTTCTATTTCTCAGAAACTATGAGGTTTCTTGTAAGGAAAAGGTTGGTGGCCATTTTGTGCTTGGTGTGTGTAAAATGGCACCAGTCACGTCCAAGATGGTACCAGTCACGTCCACGATCCATCAAGAAGCAGCTTGGAGCTTTCAAGAAACTGCAGCATAGAGGGTGTGGCTAGAGGCAGGGTAGGGAGTGGGTTGTGATGCAGGCCAGCGAGGGGCAGCACTGGGACCCAGGTCAACAGGCAGCTCAAGGGTCTTCACAGAGGCAGAGCTGATGGGAGAGGTGAGAGGCCGGCTGGGGCGGGCTGGTGAGCCATGCCAGGTCGAGGGGGCAGCTCTGAAGATGCGGCCAGGGCCCTCCCCACGGGGCTTGCCTGAGCCACCAAGGACTCCACCCACTCTCCTATGGTGCCACTGCATGGCACGTGTGCCTACTGCCCATCACCAGGTCTACTGAGTGGAGGTTAAGGCCGCCCGGGGCCTCGCTGACTGCATGCTCCTGTCTCTGTTACAGGAAGGGCACTCTGACACGTTGGAAAACAAGCAGAGAGCCTTTTAAACAATCCCAGCCTTCCACGAGGAGGGTGTTTGTATTGCTTTCTTGCCATCCTGTACACAGAGGTTACTGTTTTACGTACTCACAATCACAGTGTTTGCTCCTCAGCACATCTGCGTGTACTCCACGGTATTCCACAGACTCTGCAATCACGAGTCTTCATACAAGCATAATATTTCATTTAAATCTCTCATTGCTTATTTAATCCCCCATTGTCAGGCATTTGGGTAAACTCCTTATTTTTTAACAAAAAATTATCTTTGCATGTGGCATTTCTCCATTATCAGCTTTTTAAGGAGATTTCCTGAAGCGTATTAATGGGGTGAAATGGTTTACTTCAGATACTTTGGATGCTTAAGTGGTCCTTCCTTACTTAAACATGATCAGAGTTAGACATTACTATTTATAACAATTATTTCCTTATTGGGAAGGACCAAAACCAAAACGCCATGATACTGCAGCATTCATGTGCTTTTCCCTCATTGCTAATGAGGATGCACATTCTTTTATGAATTGGTTAACAATTGCTTTTCTTTATTTTTTGTCCCCCTGAATTGTATTTTGATGGTTTTTTGTTTATTTATATGTTAGGGTCTTCTTTGAAAGTACCTTTGCTTGTGTTCTTAATGTAGTAAAGGGGCTTGTCTGCAGGGGGCTGTTGTTGAATGAATAACGGTGGAATGAATGCCTGCTTGTCACATTTGCTTCAAGCCTTTTCTCCCACGTTTGGGGGGATCCCACAGTGCCCTTGGTCACCCATCTGAGCGGTGAAGCCCCTCTGCTACCACATGGTTGCCTCGAGCTTAATTCAACATTGCCTGGCTGCCCCCTGCACCATTTCCTCTGGGCTTAAGTTGCTCAGGATCCCTAAACATTCCCCGTGCAAAGACAAAACCAAGTGTTGTTCCTGGGGAATCTTGGCCCTTGGTCCCTCCCCGCTTCAGAGCAAGGCCCTGGGGAAGAGTCAGTATGCAGGACTGTGGCTCAAGGAGAAGCAGCAGAGGAGGCAGCTGGCTCCCAGGACTCCACAGCTGGGGGTGACACTTGGAGAGAGACACACAGACCTCAGGCAGAAGGAGGGGCTGGAGAGGGAGGGGCACCCAGCAGGTTTGGACTCAGAGCCAGCAGCCACACAGCCCAATAGAAGCAGGATTGTTGGAGCAACCCACCATGTGACAAGTAGTGGCAGGGCCAGACAGGTTGCTGGAGCCCAGGACCTCTCTCTGGCCTAAGCAACTGGCTGCTGGACACAAAGATAGGAGGCCTGGCTGGCATTAATCTACCAGGTGACCTTGTGTGAAACCTTGGTTTCCTCATACGTTCACTGAGGGCTAGATGGGCCCTCAGTCCCTACTAGTTTGGGATTATAGGATTCCTGTCCTGTCAGGAAAGTAAAAAGGGACTCCCCTTCTAAGAGGGTCAGTCATGGGAAAAACTGGGGGGATTCAGGGG
>NW_007735037.1:27336-29158 GCF_000696425.1 Galeopterus variegatus
TGTGACATTTCTTGGAAAGCCACATTCCTGGTATTCACCACCTCCTCCTCCCAGAGATTTCTTTTGTAAAGCAAAAGCTCTGGGGAGGAACCGGCTTCTCTGGGAACTGGCCTCACCAGGCCACCCACCCCACCCCCTACATACCACAAACACACATGCGCAACCTTGTTGTCTACACTGCCTGGATTCAGCAGTGCTCTCTTACCCCTGAGCTTTTGCTGAAACACACTTCTATTTACTCAACAGACATGGAATGAGTCCCTACTATGTGCCAAGCCCTGTTGTAGGCATGGGGGATGGGCAAAAGTGGCACAGACACTACCTTCAGAATGAGCAGGCCAGAGGATCACCCACATAACCCCCACATCAACGTGAAAATAATATAGTGTGAGGTCGTTGTACGTACAGTGATAAAGCAGTCAAGGCACAGAGAGTGACTGTCGTTGGAGGTAGGGGATGCTAGTGTGATTGGGTCTGAAAAGTGAACACTGGAGCTGAGGCTTTGGTAAGAAGAGGGCTGCCCGCCAACCTCGGCAGAAGAGCGCTTCNACTGGAGCTGAGGCTTTGGTAAGAAGAGGGCTGCCCGCCAACCTCGGCAGAAGAGCGCTTCGGGCAGAAGTGCCGGGGGACACAGAGACCCCGAGATGGGAACAGGTGTGGATGTTTGAGGGATAAGGCATGGCAGTGTGGACAGAGCACAGCCAGCGGGAAGAATGGCAGTGCCATGGGGTGGGCACTGCTGGGGACGTGGCTTGGACTCTGCATGAGATCAGGAGCCAGTGAAGGCCTTGGAGAAAGGAGTTCCCCAGGAGATCGTGCGAGCAGTGGAAACTATAAGGGGGCAGGAGTGGCCTCCCTGCCACAGTCACCTGGTTGACTTCATACCCACCCCAGTGGTCACTCCTGTAGAAAGCCGCCCTCTGGAAAGCCCTCCCCACCTCCCTGCCCAGCCAGATCTGCTGCCGAGTCTCACAGCACCTGCTTCGCTTCACTTCTCCTCCCTCTGCAGGAATTTCGTGTTCATCTCTGTGTTGTTCAATCAATATCTGCTTCCCCACTAGATACTCTGAGCTCCTTGGGGACAGGCACACATCTGCCTCTGCTCACCTTATATCCCCAGCACCTTGCACAGAGCCCGACACACAGTGGGTGATCAATAAAAGTGGATAGAATAAAGAAGCAAATCCCCAGGGCCTCCACCAACTTTCCACTCCCTCAGGGAAAGTGCCCTACTTCTACTCCCTCCCTCCTCTGTGCCCCCACACCTTGTGTCTACCCTTCCCACAGAACCCGGTGTGACTGCCAATGGCTTCTGGCACCTGCACACACACACAGAGCAGGCTGTGCTCCAAAGGCAGGGCATGTGTGTTGTCCTTCATTGTATCCCAGGGACCTCCTCAAAGCAGGCAGGGCCACTCTGCAAAAAACTATCTCAACTATACCCACCTTACCCTGCCTCCACACCTACTCTGAGACCCCAGATTGGGCACTGGAGAGAGTCTGCACCCTGAAGGCACGTCAGGGATCAACTGGTCTTTTGCCCACTTGGGCACCATCCCCCCCAGACCCACTGGCAGCAGTGGCCCCCATACTCTCCCACACCCATGGCTCTAGAACAGCTCACACAAACAGGGGTCAGCCCTGTTTGCAAAGACACGGTGGCTGTATTTTGCAAATCAAAGATCAGCATACATAGACTGAAGAGTATAAATGGGGGGAAAAAAACTGGAACATCTGACCAGCCCAGGAAGCTGGAGAACATTGGTCCATATTTTTAGAATTTTTATTTTTCCTATAACAACTCAGTGGCCATGATCCCTGG
>NW_007735037.1:30365-32485 GCF_000696425.1 Galeopterus variegatus
GGATTCACACCCAGGCAGTCTGACTCCAGGCAGCAGGCTCTTAACCATTATACTACACAGCCTCAAATGACACCATTAAAAGAGATATTGTAGAAGCAAGTCTAGTCACATGGGACGATGTCCATGCTATATGGACAACAAGCAGCTAATTAAACAGTGCATGCAGCCTGACCCCAATTTGTGCACAAGCATGCAAAGCAAAGAGGGAAGGACTTGGAAAGATCACACTGTCAGCATCTTGGTATAGATTTCTAAGTGGATGAATCACTTGTGTATTTTGTTTTCCTTTGCTTGTGTTTTCTGATTTTTCTGTAACAAATGTGTGCTGTTTCTGCAATAAGAAAACTAGTTTTAAATTTAAAAATGTTAATGTAAATGCCACAAATCCTTCCCTCACCCTCCTCTGAATAAACGCAAAAGTCCAGCTATGGGCCTTGCTTTAAGCATAGGTACAACTACACGCGTAGGCTCTGCTCCTTGTTCTCGGCTCAGCTCCCCCTAGAGGCAGTAAGGGCTCTCCAGTTGGGAAGAGACAGCACAGATTCTCTCCACTCGGCCCCTCAGCAGATTGCCCCCCACCCACCGCAGAAGCTCCTCTGCGCACGTGCAACCCCCAGGGAGCTGCCAGGCTGAGAGCTGAGCACTGGGTGAGCTCTGGCCTGGGAGCCAAGCCCAGAGACCCCATGAGCCTGAGGTGCTACATCTGCTGTCTCTGGGTCTCTCAAGGAAGGGCTTCCCCGATGAAGGGCTGAGGGGCCTGAGGGCGGCAGAGTGGTCCAGAACAGGAGTCCTAGTTCTGCAGCCATATATACTGGGGACCCTCTGGGTCTACTCACCTGCTTCCTGGCTCTGTGACCTTGGGCAAGTTATTTCTTCTCTCTAAGCCTGTTTCCATGCCTGTCAAAGAAAGTAAAAGTACCAGTTTGGAAGAGGAGTTGTAAGAGTAAAAAACATATACATAAAATATATACAAGCATACTTCAAAAAGGTTTTGGTAAAATCGAATATTTCCATGAACTTTTTGAAGTACCCTTGTATAAGAATGATGCCAGAAAGTAACATTTCCTGGGCACTGACTACGGATTAGGCATCCTGTTAATCACTTTATCTGTATGATCTTATGTACTTCTCTCAGCCACCCTTTACCGTGCAGAGCCACTTGTGCTGGTAAGTAATGGGGCAGGTGTTTCTGCCGCAGGGCTGAACCCACACCACTGCACCACACAGCCTGGCACCATGTCTGAACATGGTAGGGCCTTCATCCAGATGGTTCCCATTGTCATTGTTCCCATTGCTCTGGAGAGCAGTGTGACATTGAGGAGTCCCCCTGCTCTCCTCACCCCCTAGACACTCACACAGCTACCAGGCCACAGGTAGGGAGCCTTTCTCTGGGAGTGACCAAAACTCACACACATTCTCTTTGAGTAAGTTTCAGCGACCGCAGGCAATGGCTTTGCTGCTGTATAGTCTATGACAAACCCCTGTCCACACCCGGCCTTGTGCTCTGGCCACCGGCACTGCTGGCCCAACAGCAACTGCCCACACCCCAGGGGTCAGGCCTGCTGGCACTCACACTTGGCACGGGCCCCCAAACCCTTTCAGGTCTTCTCTGAGGATCTGGGCCCCGGGCCTGGGTCTCCCAGCGGCTCAGAATAGGCCTGTCCGGCCAGAGAGGGAACCAAGCGAATCAGAATAGTAGTGCCCTTCAGCGGCTTCTCCACCGTCCGGTCTCCCCCAAGGCAGCGCGGCGGCCCTGGAAGCGTGTGCACGCTGTAGCCTGAGTGTGCAAGTGTGTGAAAGAGAGCGTGTTGTGTGCGCCGGAGGGTGGCGGATGTGAGTGTGTGCGCGCGTGTGGCCCCCAGCGTGCGCCGCTGCGATCGCGGTCCGGTCCGGGGTCGGCGGCGGGCGGGCTGGGAAGGTCTCCTCCCCCCACCACATTGAGAAATCTCAGTGAGTCACCGAGTGGTTCTGCATATTAATGAGCTCGCTCTCTGCGAGGGCAGGAGCGGATTTAAAAGAGGCCAGGGCGGGCGGAGGGAGGCTGTGGAGAGAGTGCGGGACCGAGCACGGCGCGCAGAGCGCAGCGCGCAGCGACACACAGCAGCCCCGGGCACCCACCG
>NW_007735037.1:33079-37471 GCF_000696425.1 Galeopterus variegatus
TGCTCCTGGCGCTGTGCGCCGCGCGCGTGGACGGTGAGTGCCTGGAGGGCCCCTTGTCTTCGTCCCGTCCCGTCCCGGGGAACCCAAGCTCCAACTTCTAGGTATCCTGGCATCCCGGGGAATCTGGTGGGCACCGAAGGCAGTCGAGGGGCAGGAGACCCCTCGCGCAACTGAGCGGTCCCCGCGCGCTCTCTCGCAGGGTCCAAATGCAAGTGCTCCCGGAAGGGGCCCAAGATCCGCTACAGCGACGTGAAGAAGCTGGAAATGAAGCCAAAGTACCCGCACTGCGAGGAGAAGATGGTTATGTGAGTTCTCGCTCCTCTCTGTGAGCTCGTGCGCGCTACGGTGTTGGGGCACGGCCTGGGGCTGGGGTCGACTAACAAACGTTTCTGGCCGTCTTTGTGGAGGACTTGGCAAGCCTTTTAGTTGTCCAGAGAATCCTTAGAACGCTGGCGCGACAGTCTGGGAGACAGTCTGGAAAGGGGTCACTGTCCCGTGCTCCGGTAACAGCGTCTCCAAGTTCACCCTTGCTAGGATTCAAATGGATAGCCTCGGTATTTGTACCGCGAGCCGCCCACCCTGCTAGGGCGACCAGGGGTTAAATGGCTCCGCGTGCCAACTTAGAACTTAGATTGAAATCACTCAGAGCATACACCCAAACTGTGAGGCGTGCTGCCTTCCTATCACTGGAGAGACGGTTAAAGCAGACATTGTCTTAAATCCTGACTCTCCTTTCAGAGACTTTTTCCAATCAGGGCACCGGCCACTGGAACGGCCGGTTTTTGGCACCTAGGGGTTTCAATTTGGGAGCGCCCCTGGCTCTTCCCTCAGCAGCTGGACTCCTTGTGGGTCCCTGAGCTTGAGCAGTCCTGTGGAAAGTGCTCTGCTGGGGTTAATGTGCCACGCCAGGAGCACAGCACTGCCTGGTGGGTATAGGGGATTTTATAAAAACTGGGGCAGAGTGAGGGAACACTGAGTTTCCTTGCTCCTCTGCCTTCCCAATTAACCACTTGAGACCAGCACTGCTGCCACCCCATCAAGACACTCTTGGCCAGGAAGGGAGCCCTTGGCAAAGCAGCTACCAAATATTTGCCACGGGCCATTGGTCCCTCTTCATCTCCCCCAGAAACAGGACACACTTTATTCTCAGTCTGGGCAAGTGCCTTCCACCAGCCGGCCCCGCCGGCCCGAAGGCCTTCCCACAGTGTCCAGAAAGGCAGGGCACCACGCCCCCACCTCCTTCCCCTAACCTTCCGCCTGCCTGGGGGCTGCACAGTCAGGCTGAAGTTAGGGGAATTCAGAAAGACACCTGGCCTGAACTGACCCCACTGCCTTCCTTCACAAGCACCTAAACTAAGTTCTTTGTCCCTGCCCCTTGACTTGCAGAGCAAGTCCAGAAAAACTGCCCCAATATCCTTTTTGGTGGGGGTAGGGGTCAAATAAACTGGGAGAAGAGCTACAAGCCCCTCGGCACTTCCAGGTGGGGAGCTGAAAATGACAGGGCATTGCAGATTAAATTTCACTCCTCTAAGAGCTGAGAACACCCCATACAGCGTGCAACAGAGGAAAGCAAGGTATGGGGTGCAGTGACATCTCAGAAGAGAACCCTCAGTCAACAGGCTTTCTCTTTTCCAGGCTAAACCTTGCCAAATATAGAGGAAATTACAGCCAGACAAGTGCATGAGAAGGCTTTATGTATAGCCTTGTGAAAACTTGCAGGAGCCTCATGAGATCAGCACACAGTCACCCTCTCCTAAACCTCCATCCCCCCCCTCCGATCTCCCACCCAACCCCTGAAAGGCTGGGGGCTCCTCTCCCCTCCTAAGATCCTAAGACTCTTTAGATGAGACTAGAGGCCAGCACTTTTTGCCAAAGCAGATTTCCAGCCACAAAGGCTGAACAAAAGCAAGTTTTCCAGCTCACCCTGAGTCACCCAGAAATCTCTGCTAGGGGTGTGGGGGGGCACAGAGCAGTCTGCTTTGCAAGTGGGAGTCCTTAGACCAGAAGGGTCCAAGAAAGTCCAGTCTAGAGAGGGTAATATGTGTCATATATCCACTGAGCCCTCATCAAAATCCTCCGCACTCCAAAAGTGTGGAGGAGAGAGTCACAGGAGCCAGAATTTCTGATAGTTGCTGGGGTCACAAATCCTCATGTCTGCACTCCACAACCGATTTTCATAATCCCAGTATTATGACGTGGCACTTGAGCACTGTGGTGGGAGGGCTGAGCGTCCTTCCCTGCTCTCCCTGACCTTCAGGATTTGGGATGTTCTGCCTGCACACTGACCTAACTGAGAAGGAGATTTTATCCCGCTTGGCCAGTCCTTTCATTCAGAGTGCAAAAGCAGCACTGTAGGCAGAGAGGGAAATGCATTTGCTAAATTCCTGCAGGGTGACTAGGTACAGTGGGGGAGGGAAATGACTAGATTGCTCTCTGAAGCCTGGCACTATGCTCAAGGCTTAGAAGGAGCTACACGTCTCACAGAGGGGTCCAGGGAAGACAGGGCCCAGTCACCTAGCATTAGCCGAAGGCCCATCCGTGCCCTGGGGAGCTTGGGTCCTGGTGGGGCCTCAGAAACTCAGAGCACAGAGAAGAGAAGAGAAGAGGTTGCCTAGGAACATTCTGTCCCCACTCTGATGGTAAGATCCGATTTTCTCTCTCTATTGATTGGGAGACTGAGTTCATGGCAACCGTGCCCCCTTCTAGAACTTGGCCCATGAGCCCTGACACTTGACCTTTGGTAACCCGTGGGGAACTAGATGACCTATCTCCCTCCCTTCCCATTCTCTCCACTCTCATCTCCAACCACCCCTCTTTGCCCCCCAGCCCATTCCAGCACCCCCGTCTACCATCATACCCCTCAAGAAGTAGCATCTGCACCTCTCACCTTGCACTCTTCCAAGTGCCCTATCTGGTCCCTCTTTCTGGAACACCGTCCTTGCTTCCCTACCCAGAAGCTTCCTCCTACCTCCTGCACCCGTGCAGCCCAGCCCTGGCTGAGAGGGGCACCATGGCTCTGGGGCAGTATTGTCTCCCCCTTCAGGGAGCTCACACACTAAGACTTCTCTTTCTCCTTGGCCATTTCATCTTCGATGACTAATTGCTAATAACAGTGGCAATTTATTGTACATCTTCCAGGTACTAGGTACGTTGCATAGATTATATCCTTTAATCATCCCAATAACCCTATGAGGTAGGTCCTGTTACTGTACCCATTTTACAGATGGGCAGACTGGATTCAGAGAGGTTACCCAAGGTCCCACAGGCAAATTTGAGATCAGACCCAGGCCCCTGCACTCTGTACAATAACACCCTGCTTCTCTGCCACCTGACTAGGCATCCACTGGGTGCTGGAACATTGGCTGACAGAGGTCTGAGATCTTCAGGCTGTGGAGAAGGGAGGTCTTATTTTTCTGCCTGAGGGTGAGACTGGGACTTCACACTCAAGAATCAAAATGGGCTTCAGGGACAGGAAGACTTTGCTTCAGGATTAGCAAATGCCCAGCCCTGGGACCATCTGCAGAGGGTGGGGGAGACTGGGGTTGAGGGTCAGACAGAGACCATAGTATTTGCAGGGCATGTCCGAGCCCTACCATGGAGCTCCTCAAATCCAAGGACAGAGGGAGGTCTTGGCACACACGTTGCTGGCATTAGCTCTCACCACCTCTTGACTCCAGGTTCAGAGGAGCTGGAACAGTCTCCCAACCTTTGTTCTCCGAGAGAGGCCTGAGCCCCAGAGACACACTGCATGGGGCGTGGGTGGAAGGAGACAATGAGGGCTCCAAGGGGCAAGCGAGGCTGCTCACTCCATACAGGGCTAGACATTAACACGGAGGCAGAGATTAGGGGACACCCAAAACCTTCCAGAGAGCCAGCCGGAGGGTGAGCGCTCCTCCTTGAGAGGAGGGAGGAAGCCACAGTCTCTCAGTGTCCTGATTCAGATGACCAGAACCACCCACAAGCCACACAAGGAGCCTCAACCCTCCACGCCATCCCACTCCGTTTCAGCATCACCACCAAGAGCATGTCCAGGTACCGTGGTCAGGAGCACTGCCTGCACCCCAAGCTGCAGAGCACCAAGCGCTTCATCAAGTGGTACAACGCCTGGAACGAGAAGCGCAGGTACGCCGCATCTCTGCTCACCTGCCTCCTGCCCTCCCACCAGGGCCAGCTGCAGCCCCCAGGATAGGAGGGGCCCCCACCAGGACATCTAGCCCCGTCTAACGTGTGGACACCCACCACAACATCCCCAGCAAAATATTTCCCCTCTCCCGGGCACCCAGAAAGCTGATAAACTCCTTCCCACACAGGTGCTGGACGGGACCCTGGGTTTGACCCTTTAAAATCAGAGCCTCTCTTTTTTTTTTTTTTTTTTTTTTTTTTTTCCGTGTC
>NW_007735037.1:37818-60012 GCF_000696425.1 Galeopterus variegatus
CGCCTCGCTCAGCCAGTGAGCAGGAACCGGTCCGTATGTGGGATCCGAACCCTCAGGCGGGAGCGCCGCCGCGCCTCCCAAGCGGCGCACTATCCAGTGCGCCACCGGGCTGGCCCCAAAATCAGAGCCTCTCTTAACCAAGGGGAGCAGCACTGGCGAGATGGCCAGCATGCTGGACCAGACCCCTGTGCTCACTGGGCTCTGTTTTCCCATAATCAGAAGGTGGCTTCCCAGCTCTGATCCCCTGCGGTCCTGTCTGGCCTTGGAGGGGGAGGCCACTTCCTGGCTTCCCCATGCCACATGAAGGTGAGCCTGTCCTAGAGCTGGCTCATTGCTCAGACACTCAGGGCCTGTTTTCACCTTCACTTGCACAGGATGACCAGGGTAACATGCACGCATGTGCACGCACACACACATGCAGGTGACTTCCCCAGGAGTGGGTGCCAGCACCTCATCCTGCAGAGGCAAAAACCAAGGCTAAGTGGAAGTGGTGTGTGACTTGCCTGGGAGCACAGGACAAAGCCAGGGCAGGAGGCCAGACCCTCCCCAAGGTGGCAGGTGCAGCCACGGAGGGTGCCTGCACTGCCCTTCCCTCACCCAGCCCAGCTCTTTTCTCTCCCCCCCACCCCCCGTGCAGCCCCATGACCAACTCTCCCACAGCTGACACGCAGGCCCAGCCACTGTACCTGAGCTTTTCTTGCTGCCTCCAAAACTGCCTCTCCTGCAGTTGCTAGAAATAGAAAGTGATGAGAGCGAGAGATTATTTTCTGTAAATCTGATGAGAATGAAGCCCTCTTTCTGGTCAGGGGAGGCAGCTCACATGGCAAAAGCAGGACCCGCCCTATCCACTCTCTGTCACTCTCCAGGCCCTGTGTCATCAGAAGTGGAATGAGGCTAGCCCCAGGGCCAGCTCACAGAGGAGGTTGAGAACACCTTGATCTGACTGCTGGGGGATACCAAACATTTTGCCTGCCTTCCTCCTCACCCTTCCACCTGGGCGGCAGCTTTGAAAAAGGAGAAGGCACCCATGGGTCCAAGCGTGGCCCTGCTCTTTTCTATTTCTGCAAATTCCAATAATGAAAGCAATGAGATCCTCTCAGTTACCAGGCCATCCGTCACCTCATTACAAAATTAGTTCATTTCTCTTTCTTTGAGTGTGGAAGTGTCCTTGGAGAGGAAGGGGACATGCCTTTGCCTTCCCCACCCCGCCTCCCTGGAAAAAGTTGAAATGGTCTTAATGAATGTAGAATGGACATAAAGGAGCTGTTTGAAGTCCTCTTTGCAGAGAGAGAGAGAGAGAGAGAGAGAGAATGCAGAGCCCAGGGCAGGTGGCAGGCCCAGGCCCACAGGGGCCAGACCGGGAGCTCGGAGCACCTCGGAGACCTGAGCTTCCAGCTGCTGCAGGAAGCAGCCGCATCGGGCATTTTATTTAAACACATAATCTGGTGGTCTTACAGAAATCAGGAACAAGGCAGAGGGAGTGATGGGTGGTTTGAATGTAAAGTGTGGCCCCCATGCAGCCATGGGGCAGAACTAGAAGGAATTAAAGCACTAACGAGACAGTTTAGGAGGTGAAGGGAGGTGGGCTTGTGAGTGCTGCAGGCCTGATGACTAGCAGAGGTGACGCAATGCCACCAGGAAGAAGCAACCCAGGCACAGGCCGCCCCGTCACAGCCCCAGCCCCTTGACCACCTCTTCAGTCTTCAGGAAGCTTCTGGAACTGGTGTTTTTCTGGAGGACATGAATTCTTTGGGCAAAATACAAAGAAGATACAAGCCTAAGTCAAGGGAAGGGATGCCTCTCCACCCCTTTACCCCACCCCCACTATGTTCTCTAAAAAGAGAGGCTGAGCACAGATGAGGGATGGGGCAAGGAGGTACAGGAGCAGCCCACCCTGCAGAGAAAGACTTTGGTCCCACTGCCAACAGTGGTGAATCTTAAGTCTCTTGTGCCTCAGTTTCCATAGGGCCTTGAGGATAAAATGAGATTGCAGAGGCGGAAGCTGGTTAGAAAGGGCAAAGCCAGACTTTGTGAGTTTTGTGGTCTGTGTGATCACATCCCCAGAAGTGTCCCTCCCACCTCCCCCAGGCGTCTGCAGTCCTGGGAAGGGGCACTCCCTGCAGACCCAAATGAAGCCACTGCCTCATGTCCTGAGCCTCTTACACATGTGTTTTCTCTTCCCAGGGTCTACGAAGAATAGGGCGAAAAACCTCTGATAAGAAAATTCCAGACCGGTTGGGAGACTTGAGCAAAGGACTTTGCAGATTTAAACAAAAAAACAAAAGAAAACTTTTCTTTCTCACAGGCATAAGACACAGATTATATATTGTTATGAAGCACTTTTTACCAAGGGTCAGTTTTTACATTTTATAGCTGTGTGCAAAAGGCTTCCAGATGTGAGACCCATCTCTTCTGCACTCCAGACTTCATCACAGGCTGCTTTTTTACCAAAAGGGGGGAAACTCATGCCTTTCCTTTTCAGAAAATGCTTTTTTGTATCTGTCCATATGTCACTACACATCTGAGCTTTGTAAGCGCTCAGGACGAGCAGTGAGCTTGGTGGAGACATTTCCGTGCAGTGCCGCTCCATTCCCAGCTCGGGAAGCTTCCGCTCAGCCGTCCCTGGGCCTCGGCACAGCTGCCACAGGCTCTCCTGGGCTTACGGTAGGTCACAGCCTCAGTGTGACTCCACAGTGGCCCCTGTCGCCGGGCAAGCAGCAGCAGGTCTCTCTGCATCTGTTCTTTGAGCAACTCAAGTCCAGTTGCCAGAGAAATGTGCTTCATTCCCCTCTGGTTAATTTTTACATATGCTAGGAACCAATTCCAAGATCCTGTGATGGCGAGGCCAGTGATCCTTAAAGAAGGTGGTGGGTCTTTTCTCCAAGTTGAGGGTTTCTGAAAGCTTCCCTGCTTCGATATTTAATGCTTTGGAAGCGTGTGAGTTTCCCAACAGTGTCAGCAAAAACCTTAGGAGAAAAACTTAGAAATACACAAAAACATACACAGCTACAGGCGCACATTCTGTCGACATGGGAAAACCTTCAAAGCATGTTCCTTCCCGAGTGTCAGCAAAAACCTTAGGAGAAAAACTTAGAAATACACAAAAACATACACAGCTACAGGCACACATTCTGTCGACATGGGAAAACCTTCAAAGCATGTTCCTTCCCGACTCCACAATGGAACATGCAGTACTAGAGCAATATATTTGTGATTCCCTGCGTAATTCTTCTATGTTAAACAGAGCAGTCCTCTTTTGAAAGCTAAGACGGCAACGCGCCCTTTCCTTTGTACATAGACTCTTATGAACGCCCTGTGCCCACTGCCCTTCAGTATGCCCGCGCTGCCTGCTGTCTTACATGCTGCGTACATGTCGGAAACCATTAGTGTTGCATGCAGGCTTCATATTCTTTTTAAGACAAAAAGAAAAGTAATAAAATATATTTGAAATGTACCAAAATTCTAGACTACTTTTTTCCTGTTTAATTAAGGTAGGATGAAAATAAAATGTTTGCCACATCCTGAATAAACAGGGACAAATGTATTAGGAAAGAAAACTGGTGTTTCCCAAATCCCTGTCAACATGGTCACCTCTGTGGAACGTGTGGGGCTGTCGTTACAGTCCCGAAGATAGCACGCTAGGCCTCAAGGCCAAGGCTCCTTCCCCGCCAGACGCCCTCACATGTAGCATGTTGATCAGAAAGGGTGGGGTGGCACACACGGGACTGGAGGGTCACGTTGCAGTCCCCATTCAGAGACAACAGTAGATGGGGGCCAGTCAACATGACCTGGGGACCAGGGCCCCAGGATTCCAGTGGGGCTCAGGGAGGGGTGGGACGTGCACACTGGAGCAGAGCCAGGCTGTGTGGGAGCAACACCTGGGAGCAGCTGAGGCTCCGTCTCTGCTTCTGCAAGATGAGCACGATACCAGTGTAACAAGATGTCTTCTTAGAAGCCAGGGACTGTGTCTTTTGCGTCTTTGTAGAAACCTCCCAGAACCTATGATAGTGCCTCACAGTGCTTCTGGGGACTGAACGCAGTGATCCAGGTAAAGCACTGAGAAGGACACTGGGGCACAGTGAGCAGTTGGTAAATGGGAGTGTTGACTATTCACAAGACCAGGCCACTCTGCACAGACTACCTACAGCCCTGCGTCTCACGTACCCTAGGCCAGCCAGGCCACGAACAGGCCTCTCTGTCCTGCCTTGGATCCCCCATGCCTGGCAGAACTGATCTGCCACACTAGGAGCCAGGAGCCAGTCACCCATGTCCCCTTCCCCTCCTTGGACAGTTTCCTGATGTGCTGGCTCTGCCTGCACTTACAAGGACACATAGCAGGTACCTATCCCAGCCTGTACCCAGCAGGGTGCTCCTGCAAACCCTTCCTGTCATGGTCTCTTCTCCGCCTGGCAGCTCCAGGTCACACCACTTGTAGTCCTGAAGAAACTGAGGACCAGAGAGGTTAAGAAAGTTGCCCACAGCCACAGTGGACTGTTGCTCTTCACACTTGCCAATAGCTGAGCCTGGCAGCCTTTCTGCTGAGGGGTGCAGGAGGAGTGGGCTGAGGTCACTCTAGGCCAGAGACCCTGAATGCCCAGAGTGGGTCCCGTCTTTCTCTTCATTATGGAGAAAGAAGGTAGACGGTGTAGGGAAACCCAGAGACCAACAGACCAGACAGAGCAGGAAAGCCCCAGCAGGACAACAAGTGCCACGGCAGGGGAGGCCACAGGCCGGGCCCTCTTCCTGGGAACCCGAGCCCTGCTCAGCCCAGAGCAGCACCCATGGGGCCTCACACGGGATGGCCAGTGTGAAGAAGTCACTGAAAGACCCCTGCTGCCTCCCAGCTCAAGGCCACTCCGCCTGCGGGCACAGGGTACTCCAGCTCCCCCTCACTCCACCACACCGCAGCCCCTGCCCCTGCTCTTGCACCAGCACTCCCTCCTCTGCACTGCCGGCCAGCTTGTCCCTCCCTGTTCTGACCTCCCAAGTCACAGGTTGGGTTTTTGATAATAGTAACAACGTCGCCTTACAGGGGGCAGCCACTAACCAGGCACTCGCCCTGCGTGCTTGTCTCCATCCTCACAGCAGTGCTGTGTTGTAGGAGCCCAGACAAGGTAAGCCATTTGTTTAGGAAAGCAGAGGAAGAGCTGGAATTCAAGCCCCAGTCTGTCAAAGAGCAGAGGACTGCTCCTTTCCGTATGGAGATTGTGTGGCCCTGGCGAACAAAAGCTGGGCTGCACTCCCATGGAGAACTTGGACTCTTTCCTCCAGCAGACAACTATTAGCTGACCACTAAGAATGGGCTCTGAGATCCAAAACTGCACCAAACACCAGATGAGGACCCATCGGTGCCAGGAACTATGCAAGGCCCAAGGAAGAATCCCCTTTTCTGTGGTTCTGACCCGTTTCCCATAGTTTTTCTCCTCTGGGCTTCCCAGCAGCCCTATTATGAGATGTCCACCTGCCACATTCCAGAAAGCAGGTCATTCTAGTGCAGCCAAGCAAGGACAGGCAGCCTTTCCAAGGGGGCTCTGTGGTCATGGCCATCACAGGCTTCCCTGGACAGGGCTGAGCTTGCTCCTCTGCACATGGGCAGACCTGGCCACGTGCAGACCCTGTCTCGGAGCCACCACTTCCTCACAGATAGGCATGATTTGGGTCCATATGCCATCACCCCAACTTCCCACTGCATGTCCTGAGCAGGGACACAGTGCTGCTTGGGGCTTGGCATCAGGACAGCCACGTCCTTGGAGAACTCCAGCCCAGCCCTGCAGCTCACTTTGCCAAGCCCTCCTCCTGTTCCCTCTCCACCGCAGAGCTGCTCCTGGTCACCCTGGCCCTCTAGTCAGGGCTGGCTACATAATTTGCAGGGCCCCCTGTTCGAAAATATTAAGAATTTCAAGATGACACCAGCAGAGCTTTAAACCAATGCAGGGCCCCTTCCAGACAAGGCCTGTGCAAGGCACATGTGGCGAGCCCACAAAGCCACCTGTCTCTGGTATGAACTTTGACACCCACCTGGAGGATTTATTTTGGCTCTGAATTATTACATGACTTGCACCACAACTTAACAGTTTCATTTTAACCTGAACATCTAACAAGATGTGTTCTTAGAAGCCAAGGACTGTGTCTTATGCTTCTTTGTAAAAACCTCCCAGAACCTATGATAGCGCTTATGAGGTACTCAAATACTATGTGCAAAGCTCTGTGCCGAGCACCATGGGAATAGGGGCTTGGTCAGGTGCGGTTCCTTACCCTCAAGGGCAGAGAGCACTCACTCATCCACCCAGCCGCTGTTTCATCATTAAGCATTTCCCCTGTGCTGCACACCATGCTGGATGCTGGGGATGGCCCCCCAGAAACTCGCAGTCTGTAAGGAAGGCAAAGACGCCGCCTGACATTGTCTGTTGGTCTAAGCACTGGGCACACACAGCAGGCTCCGGGGCACCCCCAAAGGAGCATCTCACCCAGTGTCAGAGAAAGAGACCTGTAAAAAGACTTCTGTCAGTCCTGGGAGGGCTCATGGCAAATTAGAAGTTGTGATCAGGGAAGAAAAAAAGGGCTGGTTCCATCCCGGCTCTGACATGCCATGGTCCTCTGTGTCCATGTTCAGTAAGGCAGGCCAGGAAAGGCAGAGAGTGCCAAGGGCAGAAAAGTGGAGAAAGCTGGGGGAGTTCAGAGGAGGCCAGGACACTGCCACGTCACCTAGCTCCCTTCCCCTTCTCGGTACCACCTCCTGCCTATCCTGCCAGTGATGCGGACAGGGAAGCCCACCACCACTTTCCTGCTCACCCTCCCACACAAGGAAAACATCAGCCTGCTTTTAGAGCCCCAGGGGTGTTTTTCGTTTCTGAAAAGTTGAACGATATTCTTGGAGGTCATCAGGAAAGCAATAAAACCCAAAGCAATTTTCTTGCTTTCCGGTTAACATCTCCCAGCTTCCTTCACACCAGCCCGTTCTGGGCCTCACCACCAGAGGGCAGCAAAGAGCCTGTGGGCCTCCGCCAAGGGCTCTGCAGGTTCCGGTGACAGCCATGACTCCAGTGATCATTGCTTATTGTGAGCCAAAGCCTGTGCTGAGCATCCTACATGCCTCATCTCATTGAATCCCAGCAACAACTGCAGCAGCGGGTTCCATGATAGCTTCACTTTACAGATGAGAAAACTGAGGCTCAGTGCAGCAAAGCACCCATATTCACGAGCTGACAGGTGGTAGAGACAGGGTTGGAACCCACCTGTGTCTGGCTCCAAGCAGGCGTTTCGCTCTCTGAAGTATGCATTGTCTTATGGTTCCTGTCTAATCCAGCCCACAGGATATGCCACCATGCTCTCGCACTTGTGGGCTTACCTCCTATTTACTGAAGGGGGGTGAATCAGGCACTTCCCGTGGCCACGCAGACAACCAGCTTTAGCCAGGCTTGTTTTGCTGGTGTCTGGCTTTTGTCTTTTGAGGCAAAGGGCAACAGCAACCACATGTTCCTCTATGGTTTCAACCACTGAACCAACAAAGAGAACCCCAGAACTGTGAGATCGCTGCTCTGGCCCACATGTGGTAGACACAAACACTGCTCGAGTAGAAGCAGCCAAGAAGTTTCCTCCCCAACACCAAATAAATTGAATAAGCAAAATGACTGCGATGTCATCAAATTCAACTCAACTCTGAAACCATCAAGATGTTGGTTAAAAAATTAATTCAAAGCTCTATTTAAAATAATCTGCTCCTTTTCACAACGAGGACAGGGTTGATATTCTGGGATAAGTAGTATGCATGTCTAATTGGATGCAGTTGAGACTTTCATCTAATATTCAAAGTTATTCCCAAGAGCAAACAGGAAGGTAAAGCAACAAGCTCTTTCTTTCAACCCATTGCACGTCTAAGTTACAAAGGCCTTTTTCCCTGAAATAATGGCCTGCAAAGACAGACTGGAGCTAAGCATTTGCATTGGTATAGCCAAAAAAAATATTACAAGTCAAGAAAGTTATAAGAGAAAGCATATCTTTCAATTTTTTTATAGCTACTAAGATGCCAATATTCCAGATTCTGCATACGTTTAGGGGCAAGAAAGTGAATAAAAATAACAGCAACAATCAGAGCTTTTCCACCAAACTCCATTATTAGTCCCATTTTGTAGGTGAAGAACTTAAGGCTTAGAGAAGCTAAGTAAACTTGTCCAGAGTCACACAGTGGCCAACTGATCTTGAGCAGTGTTAAAATCTTAGTTGGACACTCCCCAGTAGGGTGACCATATGTCTTGGTTTGCCTGGGACAGTTTGGTGTATGCAAGTTGTCCCAACACAAGCATGAAGAGTGTTCCTTTTCTCAAAAGAGTCCTAGTATGGCTGATATATGATCACCCACTTGCAGGGCCTAGCAGAAAAGCACACAGGGCATGAGGTTGTAAGTGTCTAAGGAAGGCTTGGGCAATTTCTCCCATCAGGCAACCTATTCCTAAGTGAGTCTGAGCCCTCTGGAAGTACTGGTCACTCTTTAATACCATGGAGTACCCTACAGAATCCCCTCAGGCAATCCCCTGGCTTGCCATGTTCCAGCCTGGCCTGCCTCCCCTGCTGGACAAAGACTGGGATCTGATGCCAATGGATCATTCACGGGAGGCATGTGGCACCTTGGAGACTTATCTGTTGAGCAAAGACCCAAACCAGAAACACTGTGCCCCTCTCCATGCATCTGTCCACAGGAGATTGCCCAGACAATTAAAGTATCATGTTCTGGTTTCAGGAGAACAAAGGTCAGCCATGCAGCTGCAATTCCAAGAGGACCAAAGAAAACCTTTTCTTGACAATTGGGTTGGCATGTGCTTTACGTGAGGGATTAGCTACTTCAGAGGAGCGGTAATGGGATATGGGCCTTTGACATCCTATTCCAATTCTGGGAGACCGGGCAAGGCTGAAGCACTCCGGGAAGCTTGGGGGATCCACAGCTCCCTTCTGCCATCCCCCGCTTACCCTGACAGCCAGCTTTGGTCAAGTCTGCAGTCTTGTCCAACCATAAGCTGCCCTGAGCCTGGAAGGAGTTGGGGGGGACCGGGGGAGGGCAGAAGGCCCAAGATACAGGCCCTGGACCTTGCGGCGCGACGCCACTCTGAGATGCCCTTCAGGCTCAAGGCCTCCATTCTCCTCCCAGTGCTTAGCCCAGGCCAGCACCCTGCTCTTCAGGCTTCAGGATCTGCTGGATGCTCACACCATCCCAGATGCTAAGGGGCTTCCTGCTCTTCCCTGGAAGTCTATTCAAATGGCCCCTCATGGGATAGATGCACAGAAGGGCCCAGACCCCCAGCTCAGTGTCCTGCCCCACGTGTCTGTAGAGTTGTCCTGGCTGCTCTTCTTAAAAGCCCAGTGACTATGGGCAACCTAATTTCTCCCAGTCCCAACTTTATAGCTATAGTAAGTATTAAGTGAGATAAATTTCTCAACACAGGAAGTGGTCAATAAATGGTAGTTTATTATCATTTATTATTATTTTCATCATCATCATCCTGCCTTTAAGATTTCCAAGGGAAACTCTAGTTTTATCTCCTATGTTGACCCACTTGGCCAACATTTATTAGGCAAAAAAGGCCAAATATGAGGCACATGTCTACCAAGAGAAGAATTTGGAACCTTCTTTCAACTTGGGCAAACTTGCATGCCTCAGTTTCATCACCTGTAAAATTGGAATAATAACAGAGCTCAATCTCGAAGAACATTTTTCAGACATTAAATGAGATAAATCAAGTATAAAATGCAATACTTTATGCAGCACATAATAAGCAATGATAGCTAACAATAACAATAACCTCATGTTACTCTCAAGAATGTATTTAACAATCCAAAGAATCTTAAACCTAGGGGGAAAAATTATCTTAGAATCTAGTCCCACTTTGTATCCAACAGCAAAATTTCTTTGAAATTGCAAATTCTTTTTAACTGCTTTTGAGCTCTGGCTTCCTTTGAAAAGCTGATGAGTGCCGTGGCTCCTTTTCCCTGAAAAATATGCACAGAATATTTTGTGAACAATTTCAGGATATTCTTGGACTCCCCTGAAGTCATCCTACGGCTCCTTGGATTCTGTGTAGGTAATTCCTGTCTTAGGCAATTCCAGTTAGAGGACACAGGGGCTGTTACTTCCAGTAACAGGAGCCTTACAACACATAAAGCCCCTCACTCTATGATTGGAAAAGTGCTAAAAAGTGTTAAAATTCTTTCTTAAATCAGGACACTAAAAGTCGCTTCCCAGGTCCATCCCTGGAGCTGTACAGAGGGATCACAATACTTTCTCCGGGTGCCATCCCTTGACATGTCCAGAAGGCAGAGGCCATGCTATGACACGTCTGGCCTTCACCAGGCTAACCCTGGCCATCCTTTCAGCCATTCCAGGTGACAGTTTCCAGGCCTGTGCCATCCAGGTGACCCTCCACAAGCCCCCTCCTGTGTGGCTGCGGCTCACTTCCTTTGCTCAGGACACAGTACTTTTGCTAACCCTACCTAAGTCTGTGCTAATGTTCTTAGCCTTTGTCACTGCCCTTAAGCAGGCACTTGACTGATCCCAAGGCCTCATCACACAAGAGCTGGGCTTCGTGCCATACTCCCACTCCAATCTTGCGTTTGGCCAGTTGGTCCTTTGAACCTAAGTCTATGACTTTACATTTGTACCAATTAAATTTAGTCTCACTGAGTTCTTCCCCTTCACTCCAACCTTTGGGGAGTGTTTGGAATTCACGTTCTATCACCCAGTGTATTAATTCTGTCTCTAGGCTTTGAGATGCTTGCAGATCCCTCAGAGGAGAAGGAAATCAATGAGACTGTGCATCTTCTCGGGTTAAGCTCAGGGCGAGGTGCCTTCCACGTGTTCTCAACCACTCTTCACACCAACTCTGTGAAACAGGCATTGACCTCTATGCTACCATCCTTGCTTTACAAACAGGAAAACTGAGTCTGGTGCAGATTCAACCATTTGCATAAGGACACTCCCACCAAATAGCCATGCCAGGATTTCAACCCTGGCCTGTCTGAGCCTCACTATTTCTCTGCACCTCAGCATTGCCATATTAACTGGCATTTTCCTGGATATGTCTCTCTCTCCAGCGAGGCTGTGGGATCCCTGACAATGTTGAATAGGTTTTGTCTCTGACTTCAGAGACAAACCTCTGTATCCTTGGCAAGTGCCGGATACAGAGTAGGTGTTTTATGACTGGTGGGAGGAAAGGGGCAAGGAAAGTCACTCTGGACTAGTGTGCTGAGAGGGCGCTTCTTGGAGCTGAGCTCTGATGTTCAGACGCTTCTTTTAGTGCATTTACTCCACTCTGTCGATCATTAGGATTTATTGTCATCCACACATGACCAGAGGGTTCTGTGCCCTCAGCCCCGAGGACATGCTGGCCCTGATATTATGACATTCATTCACCCAAGTCATCGGAAAGCAGACCCTGAAGGGTGGTCCTGCATCCCTCCCACACTGGGTACATCTCTGAGCCCAGTGGGTGGACTCTGCAGTGCACACCTCCCTCCCCCACCCTATAGCTGGCCTCAGCACAAGGGGGCTGAGTCGTGGGAGGGAGAAGACTCAGGAAGCCTCTAGCTAAAGATTGCTCAAAAGCTTTTGAAGGGACACCCAAAGTCCTGACTAACTCACTTGTTTTCATAAAACAGAGCCCTGAGTAGACTCACATAGCTTTTATACTGAGGAACTGGGCCAAGAATAGGTTTAGTATGAACTGAGTGACCACCACCACTGATTTCAAACTCCCGTCTGGGTGTTGAACACAGTTCTGTCCAGACAGCACACTTTTCCATGCACACACCCCTCCTGGCATCCAACCCCACTATGGCCTGTTCCTTTTCCCACAAGCTGCAAGTCCTAATTCTTCTGAAAAGTATCAACCCCACCAAGTGGCGGCTCTACTAAACATTGCTCTGCGGATTAACAGAATATGGAGAAAAGGAAGTCTGGGCAAGATCTCACATTAAGGAGAAAGATCGAAAGCGCCATCTGGTGGTTACATCACAACTTGCATGCTGGGCAGCCTGAGGCTGGCACCACGCGAGAGGAAGGCAACGTGAAGTAGGGCGGCACCTCCTTTTCATGGCGGTTATTGATCATAAAAACCATAGTAGAATGCTTCCTCACTGCAAAATCTATCCCTCGGAATTAATAGGAAATTGTGGAATGTATCAAGTAAGAGCACAGCTTTGGAATCAGAGCTGTCTGGCTTTAAATCCTGGCTTGTCCACTTGACAAATCAGCGACTTCGTTCTAATAACAGTCCCACTTGGAAACTCGGTTTCTCTAGGGGTTAAATGGGGGTAATCACAGAACCCATCTCATACGGTAATTGGAAGGAATAAGCCCAACCATGCATATAAATCCTTAGCACAGTCCCTAAGCCACAAGCATGTGCATTCCAATATTTCTCAGTTGTTTGACACCATGGATGGTAAGAAGCAGCATCAATTTAACATATGATGGAGGCAGTAATAGGGATGGGAACAGCTGGTAATTCACTGCCTAAAATATACACACTTATTAGGAGGAATACTTTGATTTCAGAGATGTTAAAACATGAAGGGAAGGAAGATCATTTTAAATCTTAGATCTTGCTGCACTGTGAGTGCAGCTGTCTCTTGGGCTGCCCTGCACTAAATCTGTGGGCACACAACACATCACCTCAAGGCTGGCACCCACGTCTAGAAGGTAGAAAGTGCAGTGGCTCATCCCCTCAGGAGCCCAAGGAAAGGATTTGCCCATTCCTGCTGCCATCTGAGCATGCACATCCTGAAGGGAGTGATCAAGCCCAAGGGACTCACGATTTCCCTTATTTCCCCAGAATTCTGGGTAGCTGCTGATAATTGCAGGTAGGTACAAAAGCAGCCACAGAGCTGAGACTAGGAGAAGCCTGAAGACTAGGGAAAGATAAAAATGAAAGAGAGTAAGAGGCTCTTGTCTTGTTCCAGGCACAGTGCACAAAGAGGATTAGGGGTTTTCAAACATTTCTAGGAAGATATTTGAAATGTCACTTGATAATACTGCTCCTGTTTCAAAAGCTATGAGGCTACAATGCTACCATACCCAGGTTAAGTGCCTCTATATGAGTACTTACCAGTTTTACATAATCCTAATAAGTATTACTACTGTGGCTGTCCTTAAAGCCAACATCTATTGGAACCTACTCTGTGCCCAGGCACAGCAACATGTGCATTGTTTTATGTCATCTGCACAACCACCCTGGGAAGTAGGCACCACTGCCATCTCCATTTCACAGGAGAGGAGTTTGAAGTCCAGAGAAGCTGAGGAACTCACCTCTTCAGCAAAGCATCCCAGCACCCTGATCTTCATTTGGAACCACCCCACACATGCACCTATGGTGGTGTAAAGCTTGAAGGGGCTGTAAATCATGACGCCCACCCCCAACCCTGCTGAGCCCAGCAGAAGTGAATGGGCGTACCTGGTCCAGGTTGGCCAATCAGAGCCCAGGATCCTCCCCCCAGCACAGAAGGAATCAGAGCAAAGAAATGGAGTGACAGGACTAAGACCTCATGGGTTAGCTCCTGGATCTAGCTTTGCTGCATTTGTACCAGCTCTTCCCAGTGAGCAGAAGACAACTCATTCTAGTTATGCCCATGTTAGTTAGAATCAAATCTCTGACACTTAATCAACAAAGATAAAAAAGGAAAACAGAATAAGGTCCTGTTGCAGAAAACAAATAATGCTTACATCAGCTTTCTAACGTATAAGGCTTTTAAAAACAAATAACTGAATAACAGCTCTGTTGAATTCAAATTGAAATAATTCATAATATAGTAAGGTTTAAGGGCATGGATTTCAACCCAATAGATTAAAGTAAAAAGCTAGCATGGAAGAAAGATCTCCATCGAAAAGGTCAAAAAGAAGTGATTGTTGAGCATAACAGAACCCTTTCTGGGTGTTTTGTTTTGTCAAATCTCTCTCTGCATCCTGTGTGGCAGTATGAAAATATGCTCAGGAACTGCTGAATATATCCTTTAAGCCAATGATCCCATTTATAAGAGAGAAGAATCTGAGTCAAGGAAAACAATACCTATATGGAGATGTTCAGTGCAGCATTATTTACCATAGGTAAAAATAAATGCAGATGTTCTTCGACGATGAGGTTACGTCCCAATAAACCCATCATAAACTGAAAATATCATTAAGTCAAAAACACATGTAGTACAGTACACCTAATCTATCGAACATCATAGCTTAGCCTAGCCTACCTTAAATGTGCTCAGAACACTTACATTAGCCTACAGTTGGGCAAAATCATCTACCACAAAACCTATTTTTAATAAAGTGTGGAATATCTCAAAATTTGAAGTATGTTTTCTACTGAATGCATATTGCTTTCATGTCATTGTAAAGCTTAAAAATTGTAAGTCGAACCATTGTAAGTGAGGACCATCTGTAAATAAAAGTAAAAGCAAACTTAATGCTAAAAGGTTGGGATACAATTGAGTATATTATGACACATCAATTTTATTAAATACTAAATTTGATTAAATATATATAGCTAGTCAAACTATTTGTGTGAAGACTAGAAGTATTTATTCAAACATTTGTTGAACACTGATGATAATGTACTGAATTTTTATTTTGATGTTTTACATGCTTCATGACATTTAATCCTGGAACTTCCTCTAATCCAGACTTAGAGAAATTTACAACTTTTTGGTGAAAGCGGGCAAAACCACAAAATCCTGCTCAGTCAAGCAGTGAACATGGAGCCGGGAACGGTCTGGGGAGCTTTGAAAGATGGGCAGGCGGATATCTGTGCTGTAAATTGGGGGAGGATGGAATGGGAGAACTACAATATTGTGTAAATGAACAATCACTGCTGACTTACCCCATGCCAACACTACGCATGATTATCCCACCTCACTCGACCAATGGGCCTTCAACTTGGGCATTATCATCCCACTTTACAGATTAGGACACCAGCAGGTAAGTGACACAACAGGCTACAGAACTAAATAAAGATCCAGCCTGTCTCCACGGCAGCGGGCAGCCTCAGGAGCCCAGCCCTCTCCACTCCTGGGCGCTTGAGTCTATGGAGCATTTCTGAACACCAGAGACAGAGGGGTTTGGGGTGGTGTACCCCACATGGCTCCTGGTGGCCCAAGGATCTGAATGGCAGCAGCACAGCACCCCACTTGCTGTCTCCCTTTGTGGTGTTCAGTTAAGGACTCAGAAGAAACCAATCTTTGTGTCCTCCCATGGTTAAAATTCTACATGGAACTGAAACCTCAGAGCAGCCACCAACCCAGGCTTTGTTGGGTTTCTAGGCAGTAAGGATGCTGCATCTCAACACTTAGCACTTGGAGAGAAAGGGGCTCGGTCATTCAAAGGGGAACGCAACAAGAGCTCTTTTCTCCCAAGTCCTGGCGATTTCGGACTTACTTTTAATCCCCGGAAGAAACGTTGGATCCCTTTTCTCCACCTCACAACATTCCTCCTGCAAGTTCAGAAACCGTTGGTGGAAGATTTTCATGAGTAGTTGAGCTGGTCCCACTTTCTACCCCATTCTAGTAGAATCGGAACCTCAAAGCCTTCATTTTTGGAAAAGCTTAATACACTCAGAAACATTGTTTTTTAATCCAAGAGCCTGAAAACCAAAGAAAATGATGCACTGTAGTTTTATGAGCAAACCTCAACCGCATTCCTCAAAAATAGGATGATGCAAGGCAGGTTTCTGAAGAAGCCACTCAGTGGAAATGAGTTTAATGTGCTTGTCCTAGAACAGCATCTTTATCCCAAAAGAAGAGCCCAAACAGGCTTCAGTGCCTCCATTCTTCAGATTCCCAGGTAGGAAAGGGAGTGTTTCCAGCTCAATGAAGAATAACAGTTTCTAAAGGCAAAGATTTCTTGCCTTCTCTGGGCCCAGAATTCCACTCTGGGCCAATCATCATCATCATCAAAACTGTCATTTATCATTAGTAGCTAAAATGTGTCAGACCCCGCATGAAGCATGTGACACACTATTTCAAATCTGCCAACTTTCCAGACAGGGGATACGCTTATCCCCATTCTACAGATGAGGAACCTGTAGCTCAGAGGCTCTAAAGAACCACACGGCTAGCAGGTGGCCAAGCCAGGAGTCAAGCCAAAGCAGCTGGACTGCAGCGACAGCCCGCACCTCTGCCACACCGGCTCAGCTCAGGAGAAGAACTACGCACCTGTGGGTCAGACTGTGATGTCAGGGTGAGCAGTGTTCCTCCTCTTCTCAAGAGGCTCTCAGTTGACCCATCCACATGGGCTGTTCCCAAATAACTGTCCACTTACCAATCTCCCCAGACAAAAGGGGACTGCAGACTCACTCTCTTTCACTCCTCCAGTCAGCCAAGCAATTGCACACGAAAATGCTGCTGGGGGATCCTGAGATCCAAAGGCGGCACTGGTCCAGCCATTTTCGTATGATAGTTTGACATAATGTATTATCATTTAAAATGCTCATTTCTGGCATCCTATAAATTGTATCCCTCAAAAAATGTCAAAGTCATCAGGAACAGGAAAATTCTGAGAAACTGTCATAGCCGAGAGGAGCCTAAAGAAACACGATGACTGGATGAAATGTGGGATCCTGGAACAGAAAAACTAAGTAAAAACTAAGGAAATGGGAATAACCATGGATTTTAGTTAATAATCATGTATTGATATTGGCTCATTAATTGTAGCAAATGTACCATGCTAAAGTAAGATGTTAATAATAGGAGAAACTGCATTGGTGAATAAATGAGAACTCTCTGTACTATGACTCAGTTTTTCTGAAAATGTAAAATTATTCCAAAAAATAAAGTCTATGAATTTAAAAAATGACTATTAAATGTTTTTAAATCCGGCCGGCCCGATGGCGCACTGGATAGTGCGCCGCTTGGGAAGCGCGGCGGCGCTCCCACCCGAGGGTTCGGATCCCACGTACAGACCGGTTCCCGCTCACCGGCTGAGCGAGGCGCGGGAGCAACACCGAGGGTTGCAATCCCGTTGCTGGTCCCCGGTCCGGTACGGGGGCAACACTGAGGGTTGCGATCCGTTGCCGGACACGGAAAAGGACAAAAGACAAAAAAAAAAAAAAAGTTTTTAAATCCATGCAAATGATTACTTTTTTAAAAATAAAATTTCAGATGAAAACAAAACAACAATAAAACTGCCCAATTCCAATCACTGTCTTCCCTAGAGAAATGAATATTCCCTCCAGTGGATGAGCAGACGTGTACAAGGACTTTAGTGGAGCACTGGTTGCCATAACGGAGACACTGAAAACGTTCATCAGTGGGGAACCAGATCAACATGCTAGGGGCTCCCATCTCTTCGCCTCTCCTAGCCCCAGGGTCCCCTGACCACTGTCTTAGAAACTCAGAATCCCCCTGGCTTCATTAGTTTCAACAACTTGGTTCTCTTTGCCTTTCTCCTCTGCCTTCCAGACCACACAGTGAAAAGTATCACTTCAAAGTCAGTAACCTTTACAGATATTGCCAAACTGAAGACCACTGGTTCACAGTCTTAAAGTCTTTCTTTTAACCTGACAGTCTTCAGCCCAGCTGTCCCCCACAGCATCCCCATGAGACCCACTGAGTCAGTTTTTGCTCTTAGCCCGGTTGTTTTAAATAGTAAGTGTCTATGATGTGTTGGGGAGGGTGCAGCAAAGAGGTATTTTTACTCGTCCATTGGTGGCAAATTGATAAAATCTCTAAGGAAGGGAATTTGGCAGCATTCACCAAAAGCTTTAAGTGTACATCTCTTCAACCCAGAAATTCTACTCCTAGGAATTTATCCTGTAATTATGTATGCACATATTTAACAATGACATATGAATAAGGATATTCATTATAAAATTGTAACCGCAAAAGACTGGTAACATTTAAATGCACATTCAAAGGGAGTGGTAACTTATCCAGTGGAAAATTACTCTCAGCCACCAAAAAAAATGAGGCAGATTTGATTACTCCGATATGGAAGGATCCTAAGACATATCATCAAGGTGCAGAACCGTGTGTTTGGCATATCAGTGAGAATCCTGGCAGAAAATAAGGATGGCACACACAAGTGGGGTGGATAAAAATAAATAAAAATAAACAAATAAATAAAGGAAAGTCGGCAGTACTCTGGGGCCAGCTCTACCAGCCCATAAGAGCTGATGGTTACATTTCACTGACATTTTGTAAGCCAGTTATGAAATTGTTGGTAGCTTGAAACCAGCCAGATGGGAGAATTTACACCATGCTACAAGTCAGAGTTGGGTTTTTTGCCCCCCAGAGAGCTGGTTATTAAATATTTACCAACACTCTCCTGAAAGAATTTATAAAAATGTGGGCAAGGTTCAGGGAAATCAAATAGGGCAATGCAGTTCCCTGGGGTTAGCAACAGTGGGGAGCTGTTACCAACCGAGCTCTGAGGAGCAAGAGCAGGGAATCCTTACTAATGTGAGGCTGCACAGCTGGAAGAGTAGGACGTCCAGCAGGAGCTTTTGAGAAAGATGAACCAGCAGGGCAGGAAGTGGGGAAATACACACCCCAATCTCACCATCTTCCCACCTTACCACCTCCAGCCAGTGCTCGCCATTGGCCAAATCCACCTATAAGCAGAGGGCGAGGGAGCCGTCCCCACACGAAGTCCATATAGCTCAGCTTCCCAGGGCACCATGCAGGGGAGTGAAGGGTAGAGAGTAGATCTGGAGATACCATCTATCCCAAACAATATGCCTCCAATTATTTTTTAAAAAGCACCAACACGGGCCGGCCCGGTGGCGCACTGGATAAGTGCGCCGCTTGGGAAGCGCGGTGGCGCTCCTGCCCGAGGGTTCGGATCCCACATACGGACCGGTTCCCGCTCACTGGCTGAGCGAGGCGCGGGAGCAGCACCGAGGGTTGCGATCCCGTTGCCGGTCCCCGGCCCGGTACGGGGGCAACACTGAGGGTTGCGATCCGTTGCCGGACACGGAAAAAGACAAAAGACAAAAAAAAAAGCACCAACACATTCTAAGCACATTTAAGCACATATATTTCTGAAAGAGCCCCCCAGTAACTGGTAGCTGTGTTGTCTCCAGGGAAGATAGCTGGGCAGCTGGGGTCAGCAGACGGAGACTTTTCATTATACTCCCTTTCATATTGTTGGGATTTTATTCCTGTGCATGTTACTTTTTTAAAAAGAAGCAAGTTTTTTGTTTGTTTTGTTTTTTAGTAGCAATGATTTTCTCTCTTCACGGAGACTTTTCATTATACTCCCTTTCATATTGTTGGGATTTTATTCCTGTGCATGTTACTTCTTTAAAAAGAAGCAAGTTTTTTGTTTGTTTTGTTTTTTAGTAGCAATGATTTTCTCTCTTCACACAGTTGGAATATCTACTAAGTACAGAGCTCTCCATCTGGTGGCACCATAACTGGCCACCATGTTGCATAATTTCAGGGAGCCCCATTTGCTAAAGAAAGGTGCCTCGTGGAATCCTACACTGCAGCAGCCCATTGAGGAAGACACTGAAGTCACCATAACACAAGATAGAAACTACATTGGGAGAAATTGTAGACTTGGGAGCTGGACTCTGCCCCGGATTGGCCCTGCAAAGGAAGGAAACCACTGCTAACTTGGCAGGGCAGGAGGAGGCTGGTTTGGGTGTCAAGGACAGAGGATTTCCTTCAAGGCAGAGATTCTGCAATTCCATCAAGGGACTGGGGAGGGCTGCCCTCTGGGCACTTTTTTTCCCAAGTCTTCTGCACCCACCTCCCAGCTTTCCCCCTCCGGAAAAGGCTTCCCGGAGTGAAAAGACACCCTTGGGAGGAGACACCAAGCTCTACCTCGTGGCTGCTCAAACAGCTCCCAGAGGTTGCAAGTGATTCCCAGAAGGGAAGGCAGAGCTTTGGAAATACTTCAAATAAAGACTTCACCCACAAGTTCACCTACAAGTTCATGTCCTCCTCCGTCACTGCCTTTCGACACTGTGCCTCGTGAAGAAGAGTCGCCCTGGAAAGGTCAGCTCAGGTTCCACCTGGGACCACAGCCACCTGTCAGCTCCTAGAAGCTCCCCTGTGGCTGGGCCCCCTGGTCGGGAGGGAGCCCCTCAGAGGCCCTTCAACAATGGTGACGCCCATCCGCTGAGGCCCTCAACATGACAACACGCCAAAGCAAAATCCTATATCATACCTGGCCTACGTTTAATAAGTAATTACTTTGAACCCCTAAAATACTAAATGAAGTTTTGTCACAGGACCCATGAGATTTTGATAGACTTTTAAAAAATACTAATTCATAGTGTAATATGGTGTGGTCTAGAAACAGGCAAATTCAAAGTTGTGTGATACCTGTCCTCTCTCCAGCCTGTTATTTTATTTACAAACTCATTCGAGATTATGTTAAAATTTAAACTGCAGTCCCTTCCTGAACAGGAGGTGGGGCCAAATGACTCTCCAGCCCCTCCAGCCCCTCCAGCTGGCCTGCAGCTCCCCTTCATGGAGCACTTAGTACGTAGTAGGCAGAACGCTTGCACACATACAGAGCTCCAATTCACTCCCCCGAGAGGTTTTAGCAAGCCCATTTGGGAGGCCAGGGGGATGGAGGCTGGCTGGGAGGCGCTGGGCTAGAGGACCTTGCTTCCACCTGTCACCAGCAAACCAGAGATGCTTCTTATAAAGTCAGAACTGGGAAGGGTCTTGTCTGTCCACCTCTTGGTGACCCAAATGAAGAGATTTAGGCCCAGAAGAAGAAAGGTCACAGCCTAGCCCCAGCTCTGTCCCCAACTCTCCCTCTAATATTCTTCCCATGGAGCCACACTGTGTCTGGTAGTGGCTCAGAAGAAGATCACCTTTATTGTAAAAGAGAGACAAAGGCCATGCCCACCTGAATATCACTGGGAAATGCTGTAAGCTTTCCAATGTGTTCAGCAGGAAAGCCTCCACAGGTCACTTTGCCCAACCTTCTTATTCACAAATGGGTATACACAGCCTAGTTATGAGCCCAAGAGGCTCCCCCCACCATACCCCGCGTAGTGACAGGAAGCTGAGTCCCACAGGAGCTGAGGCCATGGTCCCCGCCCCACTTTCTGCATGCTCAGTGCAGCATGGCATGCCTGCTTGTCATGAACAGACAGGGCCAGGCCTGGACAGAGGCAGAGGATGGAGGCAAGCATGGGCAGGAAGATCACCAGCCATACTGTGACCTCTCCCCCTGCAAAACGGAAAGCAAGAGCAGCCTCTCCGCGATCAGAGCATAGAGAAAACAGTTTCCTAAAGTAATTCTAATGAACACCAAAAGAAAGAAACAGAAGGCATGCCTTTCTTTTTTAAATGAACATAGAGCATTTGAACAACAAAACATGCTTGTTCTGAACAGTAAAAAACAGACTGAGCCATCTCACCTGGCCTTCTATGCTGGGGGTGCATCTGCTACTGCCTGTGTTTAAAGCTCCCCTGCCCCCTGGAAGCCTTCCTGGCTCTACAGACATGAGTGCTTCTCCCCACCCCCTACTGTGCACCCACTGCCCCCCTGCTCCCCTGCTCCCCTCCACCAGGCCCTAGTCACTTGCCCAAGTCTTTACTAAACTGGGAGGGTCAAGGCTTCTCTGGGACACTCCCAGGGCTCAGCCCAGCACCTGAAGCCTAGCAGGTGCTCAGTAAATGTCTGAGACCGACTAAATGAACAGCTACTGGATTCATCATTAATTATAGCAAAGTACAGACAGCTTATGAATGCAACTTTATTGTACGGCTACTGGATTCATCATTAATTATAGCAAAGTACAGACAGCTTATGAATGCAACTTTATTGTGAGTCTCAGTGGTGAGGAGTCAGAGAATTCAGACAGACAAATTCTAACAACCTTCTGTGAAGTAAGTTACCTTATACATATAAGGCTATAGGGTTTCCTATCCAGTAGGTAATCTCCCCATCAAAGGTCTCTTCTAGCTCTCAGATTCTAGACCTCTGGGCCACACATGACCCACAAGGGTTTCTCAGCTTTAAAGGGCCCGGAGAAGCCAAGGCCCAGGGCAGGAAGAGCCAGTGCTGAGCTGCAACAGGATCAAAATTGCATTTTATTTTTCACGTATAGTTTTCTTTTTTAAAAACCACTAACTTGGGGCCGGCCCGGTGGCGCACTGGATAAGTGCGCCGCTTGGGAAGCGCGGCGGCGCTCCCGCCCGAGGGTTCGGATCCCACATACAGACCGGTTCCCGCTCACTGGCTGAGCGAGGCGCGGG
>NW_007735037.1:60991-64026 GCF_000696425.1 Galeopterus variegatus
CCCGGTCCGGTACGGGGGCAACACTGAGGGTTGCGATCCGTTGCCGGACACGGAAAAAGACAAAAGACAAAAAAAAAACCCACTAACTTGAATGTGTAATACATACACTTAATATTTCAACCAATAAAACATGAAAAGATATATTGTGAGATAAATGGTCTCCCTTCCCATTCCTGACCCCCACCCCACCCCCCTCAGGCAGCCACCCTGTCAGCAGCTTCCTGTGCATGTTCCAGAGTTTCCTTATGCTTTGACAAGCAATGATGAACATTTATTTTATATCCTGTCTTCTTTTTACATAAAATAGGGCATACTACACACATTGTTCTGTACGTTGGTCTTTGCTGTGGCTTTTTCCCTGCTCTCTTAATATACCTTGAAGACTTTTCATATCAGTGCCTAGAAAGTTTGTTCATTATCGTATTTACAGCTACATGGCATTCCTTTATATGGACATAATGTGCTTTATTCCACCACTCCTCTACTGATGGACACATGGGTCTTTTCCACCTGCTATATTTCAAATGATTCTGCAGCCAAACAGCTTATACATATACCATTTCACAGCTATGCAAAAATACCATTTTGCTTTTCTGAGTCCTTGCTTTCTCAGGTTTTGCCTCTCTGAGCTTCTCAAGCCAACCCAGATCCCCCACTTCTTCCACACCTCCCTTCAGTTCGTTTTCTGAGATCCTCAGGCACCCACGAGAAAGGGCAGAAGTGAGCAACCCAGCCTTCCAGCTCACCCTTCTCCACTCTAGGGGGAAGAGCTGTGCCTCCGAGTTCCCCTGCACTCCTCCACCCCTTGGCCCACTCCCCTCGCCACAGCCTTACACACTCAGCCCAACACAGTGGGTGCTGCACCCAGTGGGTGATTAATAAACACTTCATGTCTTCTCGAGCTGTTGCATGGCCATACCCTTTTTAACCAACAGGTGGCGTTGCTTTCCACCTCTAGACAGCTAGGACAGCTAGTTCTCCAGGAAAACCGTCTCATCAAATAATCAACTCCTGAGGGTGGGGTGGGGTTTAATGAAGACTTTTCATTCATGTCATTGTCCACACATCTCTCTACATGATCCTCCCAACTGCCCAAGGTAATGACTACAATTATCTGGTTTTTTCTTTCCTCTGTCCTGTTCCATGGAGCAGGTACATGGCAGTTGGTATTGTTTACTTCTGTATCAGGAGACAGAAATGCCTAGTGGTCATGAACTTGGCCTCTTGAATCAGATTTATGTTCAAAACCCGATTCCACCACTGACTTGCTGGGTAACCTTTGGCAGCTGACTTCACCTGTCTGAGCTTCCACTGCCCCTCTGCACGATAAGGAGTACAACTGTGCACACCTCACGGAGTTGGTACGAGGACTGAATAAGACACTGCTACGTGCGGCACTAGCACAGCGCTAGGCACGTGGTCAGTGCTCAAAAGGTATTGGTTCCTATTCGAGTTCTGCATTGTCTGTCTAAAGTTGCCTGCACCTCACTCTTGAAGGCTTTCTTTATATACGTTGGTCTTCCGCAGTTCTTCACCTTCTGCAAGCTTGTTCCTGCCCCAGAGTCTGCACTTGCTAGGGCCCTGCCTGGAATGCTCTCCCTCTAGCTCTCTCCATGGCTGGCTCCTTCCCACCCTTCAAGTCTCAGCTTCAATGTCATCTCCTCAGAGTTCTTCCCTGCCACCTCAGCTACAGTAGGTTTCTCTCGGTTTTCCCAACAATGGCACCTTGTTTATTTAGTGCTCTTTACCACCTGCTGTTATCTTCAGTGTTTACTTACATGACTGGGGCCTGCTTTCCTGTCAGAATGTAAACTCCAGGAGGGCAGCTCAAGGAGTTGCCTCCAGTTTCCCAGAGCCACACGCAGTGGCCCCAGCACCTGAGAGACACTCCACCAATGCCAGGTGGTGGACTGGGAGAGTGCATGCGTGTGTGTAAGCAGAGCAGCGTTTGAATCCTGCTTGCTGGCTGCTGTGCATGCTCGTGCTCTGATTCCCAGGCAGACTGCCGACTCTGACAGCAGGAATGGGGTCTCGTGACCCACTGCCAGTGCTCAGCAGGCAACGCTGGGACGTGGGGGAGTGGCGGAAGCAACTCAGAGGCCTGCTGAGGGCTTGGTAGGAGGGCAGGGCCCCTCACACCCGGGCAGGAATGGGGTCTCGTGACCCACTGCCAGTGCTCAGCAGGCAACGCTGGGACGTGCGGGCGTGGCGGAAGCAACTCAGAGGCCTGCTGAGGGCTTGGTAGGAGGGCAGGGCCCCTCACACCCCCACCCCAAACACCACAGGGCGATTCCTGGGAATGATGGAGAGGCGCTTCCAGGAGGCTCTCCTTAGAGCGGCCCCAGGGCTCTCTCTGCGACGGCTGCCCACCCAGGTGTGCCTCGCCCTCAGCAACTACTCCCTCCCACTCTGCTCTGAGGATACCCTCCTCTTCCCTGGCCCCCATGAGTGTTCCGACTCGGACTAGAGTCCTTGCCCACATCCATTCCTACCCGTTTGCACATCTGCCTCTCATAAAGAGAAGAGACACTGCCTACTCTGGCAGGTCCAGAGGTCTTCTCTGGGCACGAACGATGTGATTCAGAGGGTCCCTTGGGTTCGTGCTTGACACAAAATCTTCCTCTGGGAGTCCAACCTTCTGTACTCTGTCCAGCAAGTCAGAAACTGTCCCCAGGCCTAGGGAGAGACTGCCTTGGACACACACCATCAGAAGCACACAGCTTCGTATATGTAGACCTGAATCACTCACACGAGCTTCAGTGTCAGCAGGATCTTACATATGTCTCTCACTTCTCAGCAGGACACATGCTTTGCCACTTCGAACATATTCAAATCAATGTCCACATTCAACTACAAAACAGACCAAGCACCTCTTACGTGGTAGACCTTGGGGAGACAGGGGAAATAATCTAGAAAATATGCTGCCACCACATGAAACTTTCCATTTAGTCGGACAGACAGACGAGGAACAGGTAAACAAGTGAATAGGTAAAACACTCACTCACAGATGGCTTTCTAGTGGAGATAGAGCAGCA
>NW_007735037.1:64094-77234 GCF_000696425.1 Galeopterus variegatus
TCACTTCTCAGCAGGACACATGCTTTGCCACTTCGAACATATTCAAATCAATGTCCACATTCAACTACAAAACAGACCAAGCACCTCTTACGTGGTAGACCTTGGGGAGACAGGGGAAATAATCTAGAAAATATGCTGCCACCACATGAAACTTTCCATTTAGTCAGACAGACGAGGAACAGGTAAACAAGTGAATAGGTAAAACACTCACTCACAGATGGCTTTCTGGTGGAGATAGAGCGGCATGCTGAAGAGTTACTGCTGGGGCCAGGAGGGTGGCTTTGGCCAGGATCATTAGGAAGTCCTCTGCGATGACACCTGGAGGTGAGAAGGAGCCAGCATGGGGAGGGCACTCCGGGCAGGGAACAGCAAGTGCGAAGCTCTTGAGGAGTGTTAGAGGCACAAATGAGTTCCATTGTTGCTAGAACACAGGGCAGAGGAGAGGAACTGGCAATGAGCTGAGATACCTGCCCGCCCTCATTTGGCAAGGGTCACATGATGCCGAGCCTTGTTAACCACGATTAAAATAAAAGACAGGGGCATTTTACTCTTGAGTGCAAAGGGAAAAGTTGACTCAGCAGCACGGCTCCGGGCAGGGAACAGCAAGTGCGAAGCTCTTGAGGAGTGTTAGAGGCACAAATGAGTTCCGTTGTTGCTAGAACACAGGGCAGAGGAGAGGAACTGGCAATGAGCTGAGATACCTGCCCGCCCTCATTTGGCAAGGGTCACATGATGCAGAGCCTTGTTAACCACGATTAAAATAAAAGACAGGGGCATTTTACTCTTGAGTGCAAAGGGAAAAGTTGACTCAGCAGCACGACAGTGAATGAATGAATGAATGAATGTAATGAACAACTACTGAACCAATGAACGTAAGTAACCTAGGGTCTCTCGGCGCCAAGGTCATGCTGAGTTCTGCAGGGATATGGGGACAAGAAGGCCAGGACAGTCCACCAGCTCTAGGACCATGAACTCCAGACCAAAAAGAGCACAGAGAATGTCCCCCTCTGCCACTCAGAAAGGCCACCATCTTCAACTCTCTGGGCCCCTCATGAACTCTGCTCACTGTGTGGATTTCGGAGACCAAATCTGATGTCACATACCCATGACTCCCCAAGACTTCAGGTGAGGGGCAGCACTGCACCCATGAGCCTGGATATCTCCAGCTGGTGTCCAATCCCCTGGCGGACAACTTATACCCCTCCACCTCCCAACCCCATCATCCCATTCTGAAATACAGAAGATGAGGCCTGAGAAGGGAAGGATTGTGTCAGGGTAACAGAGGAGAGCCAGACCTCCTAATTCTCACCAAGAAAATAAGAACAGAGACAAGCTCCAAATCCAACAGCATCCTTTGTGTGCCCATGGCCACAAGAGCAACCCCTGCAGATGAACAACGACCAGCAGAGAAGCACAGACCTTTTCCCACACAGCTTCCCGCCCCCACAGCTGTGAGAGCTGCCCTCCCCCACGGAGCGGGGCTGTGGTTTCTATCCCCAGGGCCCAGCACCTACCTGGAGTTGGCTTCAGAGCAGGTGGCACATAAAGCAGAAAGGGGGGCAGAGGAGGATGACAAGTAGTCAAGATCATGGGATTGAAGCCAGGTAGCCTTGGGTTCCGATTCTGGCTCTGCTGCCTGCTGGCCACATGACCTTGGACATGTGTCTTAACCTCCTTGAGCCTCAGTCTCTTCATATTTAAAAGGCGGATAAAAATACACAATTCACAGGATTATGTATGGATGTAATAAAAAGACATATTTTAAGGGCTTAGCTTAGTTTCTCCCCCACAAAAACTGTTCCCATATAGTATTGATATCAGTATGAATGATGGTGATGACGGAGTCAAGAGGTAAAGAGGGACTGATACTGAGCATCCCGGCCCTGGGGACTCCCCGTGCTCATGCAAACGGGCACGTGGAACATGCCTGCTAACGCGAGAAAGAAGACTAGGATGTTTTAGAAAGATTCCCATTTTTCTAAACATAGTGTTTTGCATAGCACTCAAATTAGCAGAAAATCCAGTCCTGCTGGGTTCCCAGCACCCCCACCCTGCCGCGGACCCTAGGAGAGCCACTTCCCAACCCCCACCCCAGGACACCTCTCTCGGTGGGGTGGTAACAGGTGTTGCGGTGAGCAGCTTGTGGCTTGGGCTTTGCAAGCTGGTGTTGTCACCGCGGCAACTCTCCCCTCTTCTCCCCCTCAGTGTCCAGAGAGGAGGCTGGGGGCGTCTGAGGGAGCAGAAAGAGTATCATGTGGCCAGGGCTTTGGCAGAGCTTGGTGACGACTTACCTGTGGCCATGGGAGTGATCCACAGCACTGAAGGTGCGACCAGGGTTTTGACCTGCCCTTGCCTGATCCTCACAGCCAGCAAGGGTAATTAGGGACCTCTCCTCCTCGGATTATAGAACCTCCACCTCTCACTCTACTTTTATCTGCTAAAGTTACACCACCACAGAATGGGTGAACAGATACCCACCCAGCCAGCCTTCTTCCAGCCAGGGGCTAAGCACCCAGCAGAGACAGGCTGGGGCTTCGGCGCCAACTTGTGGGCCACCTCTCAGATTACAGGGGTGGAGTAATCCCAGAGAAGTGTTGCAACCCCTGCTGCCTTCCCCCTGAAGGTGAGGAAGGCTTGTCTGTGCACATGCATGTAAATGCATGGGAACCCCCACATGGGCACGGCCTGGCCCCCATGCACAAATCCATTCCTTCCACAAATATCCTGGAACATCAGCTATGCTAGGTCAGGCACTGTGCCAGGCTCCAAGGGCACAGAAGAGGGTGCGGCAGAAAAGAAAGGCCTCTTCTAGGGGCAGATGTGGATGCTCCATCTTTGCTCCCGGCTCCCTCTCTCGGGCAGACTCCATGCCACATGCCCCTTCTCTCCTCCACTCACCGTCACCTCTACTCTGCTCACTTTTCCCCTTCTCTACTTCTACATATTTTTTTCTGGCAGCTGGCCAGTGTAGGGATCTGAAACCTTGGCATTATAAGGCTGCGCTCTGACCAACAGAGCTAACTGGCCAGCTGCATCTCTGCTCTTATTCAGGTCCTGTTGGGCCATGGGTGCTTCTCTATTGCATCAGTAAAAAATGACTATGAGATCAACTCATTCCATGGTGGTCTGGTTTACTTAGATTGATAATGAGTAATGTATTTCTGTCCCCAGACTTCGGGCAGACCCACAGTGTCCGAGCTGGAGCTGAGCTGGGGAGCTGCCTCTCTCCCCATGAGGAGCACCCACCGGCCTTCCCCTTCCTCATGCTCACACAGTTTTTCCTGCTTGTCTTCCTCATTTTGGTTTGTGTCTTCCCCACTCCTGCCTCCACCTGCCCCAGGCTGCCTGTCACCTGGTCCCTGCTTCTCTTTCACTATTTCTGTTTCATAAATACGGAAGTGTCCCTCCTGGCCCCAATTAACATCAGCTGGGGCACTCAATGAAATGAAATCGAAGCCTTGTTATTAAGTGAGCATTTCATCCAGAATGGCCCCTTCTCTGTCCTCATCTCCCAACTGGGGAAAAAGGAACCAGGAGGCAGCAATGACCACTGCACTCAGCATATCCAGATCGTCCACGCACTGCTAATTTGTGATTAGATGCTGCAGCACTGCACCCACTCGTGAGCCCCCAGAGTCAGGTAGTACTCTGCTTATCTGGGACTATGTCCTCCTGGCTGTCAGGCCCCGCCAGAACACTGTCCTTTGGGGAAGTCGCCGTGGGCGGAGTCCCCCTCCCACCACCCCCACCTCCACTTCAGATGCAAAGTGCACATATGGCTCATCTCCATCTTTGGGGGAGGTTCTGTCTCAAGTCCTCCCAAAGATTCAGATTGTATGACAAATCACGTTCTAGACTATCACGGAGAGAAAGGCTGGGGCATTTGCATCATTACCCCCAGACAACAGCTTCATTAAGCTGAAAGGGAGGTTTGCAGCCGCGCGAGCTCCGCCACTGACCTGGGCCTCTCACTTCCCCATTGTCTGTGGGCTCCGAGACTCTTGCTCCAAACCATATGGTCCATTTGGGCATCTCACCCAGGCTTCCGGGGAAGCGGGCATGTTGGGGAGTACTTGGGGCAAGTCAGAGGCCTGCCACAAGATCCGAGTACGATCCTGCCCCACAGTGGGGTCAAACTGGGCCAGGAGAGAGAAACCACCAGAGATCAGAGGGGCTGAGCCCTGAAAAGCAGTGTGTGGGACTGAGAGGGAAGGAGAAAGGCTCCTCAGCCAGAGGGCAAAGGAGATAAGAGACTCTGGCATTTGACCCCTCAGAGAGCAGGCAGCCTGTCATCTGGCAAGTCTGACAGCATCCCATGCAGAGAGCCCAGGGGCAGCAGTGCTCAAGCTAAGTCCACCCTCTCTTCATCACCCTGGCCCCCTCCAAGGTCCCCAAGTATCTGGAGACCCCTCAGGGATCCCCAGACCCCAGGTTCTTCTCCCATTAAGCTGATAAGCAGACCCACAATCTGGCAGGCTGGAGTGTGAGGACACCATTCCCCTTCTCCAGTCCCCAAGACTCTGAAAGCCTGAAAACCAGGTCGTCCCTTGGAAGATATGCACAGGTCTGATTTAAAGGAGACCATGGAGGCAGAACCGGCAGAGCCACGCTAACTCCCATCTCTTCAAAATCCCATCTCTTTGAAATTCTACTTTGCTCCAAGCCTTTTTAAGATTCCAAACGTGTGGAATGAACCCAGACGCTGCTGCCATCACCAAGTAGCTTCATGGGCCTGGGTCCCCTAGGAAGGGGAAGTCCAGTGCGACCCCTGCCCAGAGGAGTATTTGGTGTCCAGTGGCCGCCAGGCCCTGAGTGCCCTCCTCCGAGCGCACCCACGGGGAGGAATTCGTTGTGATCAAGAAATGGGACAATGCGGGCCTCGCCTGATGTTTCTTTAAGAACAGGGGAAGAAAACAGTCTCTGGAGACGCAGCACTTGCACCCCACCACTGGGGTGGATTAGGGCCAGGATTAACATTTTAAACTCGGCCAGACTTTCTGACTCAACGATCTGCGCTCGCTAATCGTATTACTATCCCTGGGATTATTGCTTTACTGGCCGCAGAACAGATTCTAAATTCTAAAATCAAATTGATTAAAGTTCCCTCCCGTTTTCCCTTTGCTCCGAGGGGAAGGAGGAGGTGGGGAGGGGAAACTGTAGCTTCTTAAGGAGACTTTTAAAGTCGCATCTTCACTTCGTATTTCTCTCCTTCCCCCTCCCGTCTTTCCACGCCAGGCGGCGGTAAGAAGGCGACACGGTTCCTTTATTCCCTCCCACGCCAGCTCCTAATTCCTGGTAATTTATCCCATATTAAAACTTCTTTAAGTAAGAATGGACAAGCATCCGCACCTGCTATGCAAATGCGGCCAAATCCAGCCCGGGCCGCGGGGCGTGCGCGCCCGCCCGACCTCGAGGGGCCATTCGGCGCTCCCAGGGCGCCCGCGACCCCCTTCCTATGGAAACGGGCCGGTCCCGACAGATTGCGATGTGCTCCTGCGGCGGGCGGGGCGGCGCCCTCCCAGCCTCGGGGAACGCCCGGAGGCGAGTGTCTGCACCTCTCCCGCGGGTTTTCTTCACCCAAACCCTTCTTCCAGCCATCCTTATTGTTTTCTTAGGGAACGCCCTATTTTAATGCCAATGCCTGTATTTCCCCGATTTCCCCCAGAATTACCCTTACTCTCCATTCTCACTCTATGGGCGCGGAGGACGTTTTCTAAGCGTAACCACGTTCCTCCCCGCTTTTATGCAGGCGCGGTGGTCACCAAGGACTGGCCCGACTTTGCCCCGGGGGTCCCGGGGGTGGGGGTGGGATAGGAGAGTGTGTCCTCTTTGGCCCCAGATCCGTACGAGGGGCCCGGGGAGCCGGGCGCTCTCCCCACCCGCAGCCGGCGTGGAGAAGGCAGGCCGGGCTCTGGCGCGGCCGCGGTCATCCTGCCGGATAACAAGGATTAGTATGTCGGGGACGTTTGATGCCACTTCTGTCCTCACGTGGCTGGAGGATGCGGCGCAGTCGCCTCTCGTGCCACCCTAATCCCCTCACGCGGCTCCGGCGGCGAGCCGGTCGTGTCGGTAAACGGGGACCAGGCTGCACCCGCGTAGTCCCCCGCCGTGGGAAAAGCCGCGGCGCAAGGGTCGTTTCTGCCAGGCTCGGGGAAGACCCCCTTCTTCCAGCCAAGGAGTCTTTATTTGTGGCTCCATAAAAGAAATGGAGAAACGCCGGCTTTCCGGGGCTGGAGCAAAACCTGGGCGGAGGCGGCGAGGGTGGGGGCGCGCGGGCGCGGCCGGCGTCCCAAAGAGATGCAAAGTGATAAATACATTGTTCGGCGACCGCCCGCGCTCTCGGTCCCTTGCGGGCGTAGAAAATGAGGCGCTTTCCTCCCCCTTTAACTCGAGGGGAGTACCAATAATTCATGTATGTTATAATTCTTCATTGCCCCCAGGTAGTCTGGGAAAACTGGAAGAAAAGAAAATGCCAGAAAGTTACGGTAAAACTTAAGATGCGATCGAAGTCGCTTTCTTTGCCCCTGCTGCGAGTGTTTGAATAAGAAGAATGCTCCTGGACTGTAACAAGCAAAAAGAATGAAGAAGACAAAAGATTTCCAGAAAAAGGTTTAGCTAGAAGACAAGGCAAGTGAAACTGAAAGGAGAAAAAAAAAGCATTTACAATGGAACAATAAGTGTACTAATCGCTTTGATATATTATACAAGCCCAAAGACCCAAAACATTGTGTAATTATTTATAAATGACTTCTCCACTCCTGTGTATAATGCAGAGGAAAGAATAAAACTGCAGGCTACTCTCTAAACTATTTCTAAATAGACCTGGTTCAAAAGAAGGCAGAAGTGTTTGAAATAAAATAATTAATGGTGGATTTTATGGTTGTCTCATTAAAACATTTTAATTACTACAAACAAAATACATTTGTGTCCGAACCCAACATAAATTTATGTAGTTGAGCGTTAAGGTAGAGAAAAGCAAAAGGAAAACACATCAGCTATTTCTGTGTTTATTTCTGAATTGAAACATTTTAATTACTACAAACAAAATACATTTGTGTCCGAACCCAACATAAATTTATGTAGCTGAGCGTTAAGGTAGAGAAAAGCAAAAGGAAAACACATCAGCTATTTCTGTGTTTATTTCTGAATTGTTTCTATAAACCAATAGTTGAATTCCATTAGGATAAATTTCACTGCCACTTTTTTTGTACATACATAAGAAAAAACACTCACACAGTTTCCCCACACTTGACCCATAAGCAACTAGGGGGGAAAAGTGTTTTTAATCCCTACTGAAGACATTCTTAAGAATTCAGAAACATGAAGTAGACAAAAATGAAACTGTTCAGCAAAATTAACTCTGGCTTTAGCAACTTCCTGTGGCAGGTGCAGCCTGGATTTGGGGAGCTAAACCTAGTGACAGCAACAGTGGGGCTATGGTTTTGGTTTTGGTTTTTATCTGAGCCTAGAAGAAGATGTAACTTTAAGAAATCTATGAGAGCAAAACTCAGAGGCTTTGAAGGCGGTTCTGGATTGATTCGCAGCCTCTAGCAGCTGATGTGAAAATGATTCCAGGCCTCACTGCTGAGAAGGGGTGGTGGCAAGCACCTCCGCCTGCTCCCTCTTCAGTTCAGGGCCTGCACCCTCTCGGGCCCTCCCTACACAAGTGTGCACACCCCCTCTGCCTCCCCCACTCTTCTTTGGGCACAAAAAGGACATTGTTTCACCAAGACTGGCCCAAACCACAAATGCACTTCAAACCTTGGGCCAACCCGAGCACATATTGTCCCTCGAAACCAGCACAGGCCTGAGAACCCCAATCAAACTTGAAAAATTTTTTAGGAAAGAATGTATTTGGCTGTAGAATCGCCCAGTGTCATTTGGGAGGCCCTTCTTACACAGCACTAGAATAGAGTGGATTTGTACAAGGGCTTCCACTAGAGCCCAAGATTCATCCCACATGTAGGCAGATTGTACACAACCAAACACATCAGTACACAATGCTGAGGAATATTCAAGCAGACATCTCCGATGTGGGAAATGCATACAGACGGCACTGTATTTAGCAGGGCAGGGGCCGAGGGGGCCTCCACGGATTTCTGGAAACCATGGATAATTTGCCATTTTCCTTGCTCTGTCACTGAAAGACCCCTCTGTTTCCCCCCTCCTGCCTTGTTTCCCCCTCCCTTTTACCCCCCCTTCCACAACTGTCATGGGTCATCAGTAAAGAAAATAGGGAATTGTTTCTCCTTTCCCACTCCACCCTGCTTCTCTTATACGGAAAGGCAACTGCATATCTGGGTGTACTTAATGCACTGAAAGACACATGCGGGCCTCTGAGTCCACATCATCCTTCATCCCTTCCTCTTGAGAAACTGCGCCTTTTTATTCCTTCTTTTTCTAAAAAGATTACAAGATTTTCTTTCTAAAATGCCACCCACAAAACCAATGGCACCCCTCCACTCAGGTAGCTCCAGAAAGAGACGAAGTTGAGCAAGACTGTTTGGAAAGACTGTTAGAAAGGGTGGCCCTCTTCACAACTTCACTTGGTGCAAAATTTCCCATCAAGGCTGCCCCTGCAGACACCAGCATAGCCCGACAGCCTTATAAACTCAGTGCAGTGCACTGCCCTGTCCCTAATACCTGAGTGACTAAGGTGCCAGCACCATTCACCTCTCCTATCATAAATTGCAGCTGAGAGTTCAAGTGTACTGTTTGAAAAAAAAAAAAGCTCAGGTCTATATGTAGGTGCCACAACACTCTTGAAATTAATATTCTAACAAATTGGAGAGGATGGAGAATGATCAATCTCAGCTAAAGCAATTTAGAGAGTATGAACTTTGTCTCCCTCCCCCAGCATATGCAGATTATCATTCTAGTACTTGTAATTACAGGACACTAACCTCTCTGCCTAGTTCCCATTACAGTGTCTCTGAAAGTTTGTTCAACCTCAGGCTTAAGTGTTTCTGATAACTGAAAGTGGGGATGGCAGGAAGGCCATTTGGCTCAGCCTTGCATCCACAAAGGGACTTGAAGGCTGTGGACACTAATTCCCAGTGAAGTCATACACATGGTCACCAAGACACTGACAGGGTTGAGGAAGATGTTCAACCACAGATTGAAATCTGGATCCATCCCTAGATCTCCATGCTTATGGACACTATAATTCGATGTTCATTTTAAAATCCTGAAATTGTCTTGTGAACAGCAGGCTGCTTTGTATTTTTATGTGTTGACCACATTAATTATTATACATAAACTTCAACAGTTTACTACCATTCCCCCTCTATTCTGGCCTGTCTTCATTTTTAAAAAGCACACCAAGAATGTCAAAAGACCCTGGAAGTAACCAACACCTTATTCCATCCTGAGACCCCCTCCCTCCCATCTCTCAAGAAAGCTGGTTTCTTCATCTGTGTGTTGATGTCAGAAAGGTCTTCTTGATAAGGAAGTGATATCACCTCCCTGCTGGTCCCACTGGGGGCTTGAGTCCAGGGCTACTTGGAACAGGTGTGCACCTTCGGGCCCCTGAGTGCCTTTCAGAGATGCTTCCTTCACTTCCCTACCCTAGTTGTCAGGCCCTAAGGCAGAGCCACAGGAGGAACCCCAGTCTTGGCACCACGTGGAGCACCTCTGAGCTGTCACATAAACATGCCCGACCTGCCTCACAGGCTCAGATAGGCAAGCACACGATAGGAGGGTAGATGCTAAAGCAAGATACATATTCCAAAATAAATAAATCTGCTCTCAGTGTCAGTCAGTCAATAGTGACTTCAGCATGTGGTCCAGATGTCCAGAGATTCTAATTCCAGGAGTGTAAAGTGGGGCCCTCCACCATCTCTACCACCGCTGGTGATCACAGTGTGACAAACTCTGGCTTAATCCTTTGTCCCTTGGAACATCTGCCCCACCTACCCACCCCTGTCCCACAGCAGATTGGCAGCTTGATGTCTTACACAGCAGGCAGCCAGAGCACCTGTATAGTGCTCGCCACCTCGGCACTTGCTGTGGCTGGATGTATTACATGCCCATGTCCCAGCCCACTGTGCTCTGGGAATGAGGGTTTCTACCGATGTGCTCATGTACTAGGCTTGGAGGGATTTGGGAGGCAGGAGAAACTTTTATCTTCCCCAGCAAGGATGCAGATCTTCCAAGAAGGGCACCAACCTTTTTCTCTTTAGTAGATACTCTGAGCTTCTTAAGCTAGCCCCTCATTCTCATCCTGCCAGGGCTCAACTCCATCTCAGTAGATCACTTGTACGGGGGGGGGGGGGCCAAGCCCCAGATGCATTTGTGAAAAGCATAAGGGGCTGACACTAATGTCCAGGGAGGAGCTGCTACCTGCATTGCCCAAGAGCCAGGAACAAGCAAGACAAGGCTAAGATGCCTGAGCAGGTCACTAGGCTCAGGAAGAGGAGCGGGACAACGGCAGGAGAAAGTACAGACCTATTGTTAGGTCATAAGGTGCTTTCTCTGGGCAGTTGTAGCCCACAACAGGGTGCATGGCTTGGAAGGTGGTATAGAGGCTAGATTTTAGTCCTCACCAGCCCACTTTACCAGATGCCCTTGTACAGTGAACGACTGGAACAACTGTAAGTGACAGCCCTTCTCAGAGAGAGCAGTAGCAGGAGGAGGAAACAGAACGGAGAAGGAAAGGCCACCATGCCATTCAAGGCCCACACAACTGCCCCTTACCCTCTTCCCATGTGGTCCCCACCGAAGTCCATCCACGCTGACCCCACACTGCTGCTATAGTCATCTCCGACCCTCCCTTCTGCCTATATTGTCTATTCACATCCCATCCATCCTTCAAGGCCTTCTCAAGTTCCCCTCTGCCAAGAAGCCTTCCCTGACCACTCCCTTCCCTTTGGGAGGTGCACAATGCTCTTTGGATCTGCAACCTTAATAGGCCCTCAACACCTCTCTGAGCTAGTGGCTGGTCACCTTCCTATAACCATGTCTCCCCTCCCTCAAGACTAAGGCCTGCCAGATGTTCTTCAGAGCCCCTGGCACAAGGTAGCATGCAGCAGGTGCTCAGTGTGTGTTCGTTGATTGATTGTGATGAAAGAATATGAAATAGAAGCTGAAAAGGCTCCTAAGTCTGGCCCTAGTTTGACCACTAGTAATCCCTGAGGTAACCTGGAAAAAAGACCTCCCTATCTTCTGCCTCAGTTTCTCATGCAGTGGATGGTGAATAACCTCCAAGAGTTCTGCTGACAATGAACCCCAGCTTACATGACTCACAGCCCATTGCCCCCATCAGCCAGGTTCTCATCCCTGTCACCTCTGTGTCCAGCACAGCTCCTGGCCCAGCGCAGGCAACCAACACGTTACTCAAAATAAAATAAGTGTAAGTCTCTGTGCTTTGATGAGCTGAGCATTTAACTTGGTGTTTTATTTACTAAACCACAGACGGTAAACCTGGCCAACTGAGGCAGAAAAGCCCCACTAGGAGAAGGCGTACTATGGAAGTTCATGTGCAGTCAGCCGGTAGGCTGGAGAACCAGCATCAGAAAGCAGGCAGAGGGAAGACCAGACCACAGCCAATGGCAACCCCTGGGAAGGGTTTGGTCACGATGTCCACTGGCCCCTGGCCACTGGCTCTTCCAGGTTGTTATCATGACATGAGTGAACTCTGAACTGTCACCAGCAGTATATTCCAAGTGGGATATCTGCTGATTGCACTTAAAGTCACATGGCCATACCCTAATTGCCAAAAATGCAGGGGTGGTTCTCATGCATTCAAAATCCTCAATAGGAAGGCCCTTCAGGTGCTAAGTAGCCAAAAAACTGACAAATGTCTATGCTGTGACCCTGACCAAACCAATTCTCTCCTCCAGGAATTGGGAAAAGGGGCTGTAATGGGTTGAATAGTGGTCCTCCCAAAAGATATGTCCACCCATAACCTCAAAATGTGACCTTATTTGTAATAAGGGTCTTTGCAGATGTAATTAAAGTAAGGATTTCAAGATGAGATCATCCTCAATCAGGCTGAGCCCTAAATCCAATGACAAGTGTCCTTACAAGAGACAGAGAAGGAGAAGACACAAAGACACAGAGGGAAAGCCATGTGAAGACAGGAGGCAGAGACAGTGATGCAAACCAACAAATGGCCAGGATTGCCAGATGCCATTGGAAGCCAGGAGAGAGGCATGGAATGGATTTTCCCTCACAGCCTCCAAAAAGGAGCCAACCCTGCCAACACCTTGATTTTGGACTTCTGGCCTACTGAACCGAGAGATAATAAATTTCTGTTGTTTTAAACCACCCTGTTTGTGGTAGTTTGTTATGGTAGTCCAAAGAAACAATTGCAGGGCCCAGAGACATCATACATAGGACTGATGGAGTGCAATGGGACCATGTGGAAGCTGACACAGGGTGAGAGACAGAGGCCAGAGGCACAGTGATGACCACACAAGTCCCAGCAGCCCTTGGGTCCTGAGATACCCCAGTATCCGCCCAACAATTGCCCTTTCTTGGTAAGCTGGTTGAAGCCACTTTCTATGACTTCTAACAAACCTCAAGCCCTTAATATGACCATGTCCTAGCCTTCCGCCTGTCTCCCAACATGTGGGAGTACAGGAGGGGGAATGGGAAGGCTCAGCAGAGTCCACTGAGCCAGCAGGTAAGCACCGGTCAGTCAGCCCAGCCTCCAGACAGCACCCCTCCACAAAGCAGCAGGTGCCCGAGGCAGAGTCGGCTCTGAGGGCAGCAGGCCAAACACCAGGCACGAGGCCACCACCCGAATATCATGGGGAGGGGGCTGGAACTTCGGCAAAGGTACTCACTTTGTTTTTAATACCCTCACCCCATAATCCGGTGCTGTTCCTTAATGATTACTTCCCCCCAAGTACAAAGTTGGGGGATGTCTGGGCCTCTATTGCTCCAGGTTGAGGGCTGATGACCAGAAAAGCAACTTCTGATATGCAGAGTGAAGACCTTTTGCTAGAATAGGCAGTTTATAAGACCAAAGGCGAGAAAGTGGTTGGGGTGAGAGGGGTTCCACTATGTGCTCGCTGCCCTCCATGGGCCAGCTCTCTCTGGGACCGGGGAAGCCAGGTCCCCTTGCTGGCTCGCACTGGGATGGGCCGAAGAGGCTGCAAACACGGCTCCAAGAGACGGGGCACAAAGGAATTCTCG